>NC_142798.1:72879159-73124411 GCF_049724085.1 Artemia sp. Qi Xiang Cuo
AATGTAACTGTGAGAAGGTAAAGCACAACAAGTCACTACTGAAATATTCCAACTCTTGCATTTCACGACAGAAATTCAAAATGAAATTTGAAAAATTAAGACAATGTAACTGTGATATGGTAAGTGTGTTTAAGTTTTTGTGTGTGTGTAAGTTTTGGCGTGTGTTTGTGTAAGTTTTCGTGTGTGTGAGTAAGTTTTAGTGTGTGTGTGTGTTAGTTTTTGTGTGTATGTGTTAGTTTTTGTGCGTGTGTGTAAGTTTTTGTGTGTGTGTAAGTTTTTGTTTGCATGTTATTTTTTTTGTGAATGTCATTTTTTTAATGTGTTTGTATGTTTTTGTGTGTGTGTGTAAGTTTTTGTGTGTATAAGCTTTTGTGTGTGTAAGTTTTGACGTGTGTGTGTGTGTTTTCGTGTGTGTGTGTGTGTGTGTGTCTGTGTGTGTGTAAGTTTTTGTGTGCATGTAAGTTTTCGTGTGCATGTGTAAGTTTTTGTGTGTGTGTGTGTGTGTAAGTTTTGTGTGTGTAAGTTTCAGTGTGTGTGTGTAAGTTTTCGTGTGTGTGTGTGTGTTTGTGTGTGTGTGTGTGTGCAATGTGTGTTTTTGCGCGTGTGTGTGTGTGTTTTTTGTGTCCATGTGTAAGTTCTTTGTGTGTGTGTGTGTGTGTGTGTGTGTGTTTCTGTGTGTGTGTAAGTCCTGCGTGTGTGTGTGAGTTCTCGTGTGTGTGTGTGTGTGTCTTGTGTGTGTGTGTGTAGTCTTTGTGTGCATGTAAGTCTTTGTGTGCATGTAAGTCCTCGTGTGCATGTGTGTCTTTGTGTGTGTGTGTGTGTGTTCTGTGTGTGTGTGTGTGTGTCCTGGCGTGTGTGTGTAAGTCCTATGTGTGTGTGTAAGTCTTCATGTGTGTGTGTGTGTGTAAGTCTTTGTGTGTGTGTGTGTGTTCTTGTGCGTGTGTGTAAGTCTTTGTGTGTGTAAGTCTTTGTGTGCATGTGTTTCTGTGTGCATGTAAGTTTTTGCGTGTGGGTCCAAGTTTTGTGTGTGTGTGTGTGTGTAGTTTGTGTGTCTAGCTTTGTGTGTGGACGTGTGCTTTGTGTGTGTGTGTGTAAGTCTGCGTGTGTGTGTGTGTGTGTGTGTTTTTGTGTGTGTAGTTTTGTGTGTGTGTGTGTATAAGTTTGTGTGTGTGTGTGTGTGTGTGTGTGTAAGTTTTTGTGTGTGTAAGTTTTGGCGTGTGTGTGTGTGTTTTCGTGTGTGTGTGTGTAAGTTTTGTGTGTGTGTGTGTTTTTTTGTGTGTGAGTGTTTGTGTGTGAGTTTTTTTGTGTTCATGTGTAAGTTTTTGTGTGTGTGTGTGTGTGTGTGTAATTTTTTGTGTGTGTGTTAGTTGTTGAGTGTGTGTGTGTGTTTTAGTGTGTTTGTGTGTGTAAGTTTTTTGTGTGTGTGTGTGTGTGTAAGTTTTTGTGTGCATGTTTGTTTTTGTGTGAATGTTAGTTTTCGTGTGAATGTGTTAGTTTTTGTGTGTGTGTGTGTGTAAGTTTTTGTGTGCGTGTGTGTAAGTTTTGGTGTGTGTGTGTAAGTTTTCGTGTGTGTGTGTAAGTTTTCGTGTGTGTGTGTAAGTTTTTGTGTGTGAGTGTGTGTAAGTTTTTGTGTGTGTTTAAGTTTTTGTGTGCATGTATGGGGACCGGGGGAGGACCTTTGGGGCCCAGGGAGGGCGTTTGGGGATCCGGGGCCCTTGAGGATTGGGTGGTCTTTTGGGAGCCCAGTGGACCTTTGGGGACCAGGGGAGGACCTTTGGGGGCCCGGGGGACCCTTGGGGGCCGGTTGGTCCTTTGAGAGCCCGGGGGACCTTTGAGGACCAGGGGAGAACCTTTGGGGGTCTGAGGAGGGCGTTTGGGGGATAACATTTCGAAATTTTTACTTTTTAGTTTACTTTTTTTGCGGCGCATCCCTGCGGCGCATCCTGCGGCGCTTTCCTGCGGTGCCTCCCTGCGGCGCATCCCCTGCGGCGCTTCCCCCGACCCGCAGCGCATCCCCCTGCGGCGCATCCTGCGGCGCTTTCCTGACCCGCGGCGCATCATTGCGGCGCATCCTGCGGCGCTTTCCTGGCCCACGGCGCATCCTTGCGGCACTTCTCTGGTCCGGGGGACCTTTGGGGGCCGGGGGTGGGCCTTGGGGGGCACCGGGTGGGCCTTTGGGGCACCGGGCGGGCCTTGGGGGGTCCGGGGGGACAGTTGGGGGCCTAGGAGACATTTGGGGACCGGTGGAGGGCCTTTGGGAACCCGTTGGTCCTTTGGGAGCTCGATGGGCCTTTGGGGGGCCCGGGGATGGCCTTTGGGGGTCTGGGTGGGCCTTTGGGGGCGCCGGTGGCCCTTTGGGAGCTTGGGGGGCCTTTGAGGACCGGGGGCTTCCTTCGGGGTTGGGGTAGGAGGATTGGAACCCTTTGGGGTTGGGTTAGAGGACCTCACAACACTGTTCAAATGAAACTTGTGTATTATAACGACCACAGAGTTTCACCATTAAATTCTCTTCTAAAATCTCTTCAAAAATCATCTTTTAAAATGTCTCTAACTGTTTCGCCGAAATAGTTCCATAACCTGTCTAAAACAGTTTCGCCCAAATAATCCCTAAACGTAATTCAGCGTGTTCCTTTTGTTTTTGGCATCTCTGCGCTAATGCATTTCAAATTAATAAGAAACCTGATTCCCGCGCTATAACAATTCATCGCTAAGATGTTTCTTGGAGAATTGTTTCCATGGCCTTTGGCTATTAATATCCTTTGGAGTTCGACCAAAAGAGTTGTTTCCGAGGCAAAGACATTAATGACTTGGATCTATTCCTGGAGAATCGTTTCTATGCGAAAATTTTTAAAGTCTGACAGATGATGTCATTGGTTGATTGATCTGTCAAGAAAGGGGAAATTAATTTGTTGTTTCTAAGGGGAATTATTGATTCACGATAGGTGAATTGAGGTCGACAGCACAGGTGTTTGACATTCCTGGACGGCATAGCATTCGCTGAGAGCGTGCACTTACAACAACAACAACATCGACCTTGGAAATTTAGGTCATTGACCCCATTAACCACGTGTTCTCCCTAATAACTCTATGCCCTTATTTGGAGTCCCGTCAGTATTCTATGCCCATATAAGGAGTCCCGTCACGACTGGCACCCCCCCCTTCTACTGTTATCATCAAAGACATAATTTCAAGACCTTTCAACTACGTTGAACAAAATGGCCATATCAAAATGTTGATTGGAAGTGTTTGGGGAAATGATGGGCTTGGGGGGGAGGCTTTTCCCTCCGATTACTTCCGACTTTTAAAAAGGCATAGCCCTCTCAATTTCCAATCAATTGAGTCTCTTTTGAAGTTTTTGCGGCAACGCTTTCTGTAAAAAACCTTGCATGCTCCTCAGGGCATAATTTACAACCTTAGCCCAGAGGGTTGTGTGTGTGTGGGGGGGGGGGGGGGTTGTAATACTCAAAGACAAAATTTCCGGACCCTTAAACTACGTTCACAAAATGGTTATATCAAAATGTTGATCGGAAGTGTTTGGGGAAATGATGGACGTTGGAGGGAGGGGATGCTCATTCGCCCTCCGATCGCATTTGACTATTAATAAGGGCACTAGACCTCTCAATTCCCAATTGAATGAACCCTTTTTGAAATTTCTACGACAACGCTTTCTATAAGAACCTTATATGCCCCCAAGGAATAACTTACAGCCTTTGCCCTGGGGGCTTTGGGGGGGGGGGTCGTCATCCTCAGACATAATTTTCAGACCTTTCAACTACGTTGAACAAAATTGCTATCTCAAAATTTTGATTGGATGTATTTGGGGAAAGGGTGGGCGTGAGAGGGGAGTTAGTTGCACTCCAATCCCTTTCAATTATTAAAATGGGCACTAGCCGCTTTAATTTCCAATCGAATGAGACCTTTTTGAAGTTTCTACGACAGCGCTTTCTATAAAAACCTTACATGCCCCGAGGACATAACTTAAAACCCTTGCCCTGAGGGATGGGGGCGGGGGTGTCATCCTCAGACACATAATTTTTTAACCTTTCAACTACGTTGAAAAAAATTGCCATCTCAAAATTTTGATTGTATGTGTTTGGGGAAAGGGTGGGCGTGGAAGTGCCCTCCAATCACTTTCGACTGTTAAAAAGGGCACTAGCCATTTCAATTTCCAGTCGAATGAGTTCTCTTTGAGTTTGCTGCGACGACGTTTTCTATATAAACCTTAAATGCCCCCGGGGCATAACTTACAATCCTTGCCCTGAGCGAAGAGGGGGGCGGTGTCATCCTCAAAGACATAATTTCCGGACTTTTAAACTACGTTGAACAAAATGGCTATCACAAAATTTTGATTGGATTTGTTTGGGGAAATGGTGGGCGTGGAAGGGGGGTTAGTTGCCCTCCAATCACTTTAGGCTATTAAAAAAGGCACAAGCCCTTCCAATTTCCAATCGAATGGGCCATTTTCGAAGTTTCTACGACAACTCCTTCGATACGAAGTGCCCTGGTCTAAACAAACCAAAAAAAAAAAAAAACATTTTGCCAACATCGTTCTTTACTTAGGCAGCGCAATTGATTGGTTCAACATTTCCCTCAAAATGATTTGAAACTTGCAACTTATTACCATCAGTCGTTTACAAAGTATAATCACCTACGGAACAAGTACTGACAAAACTCTCCAAAAGTGACCCCGCGTACCTCAGCGCCTGTAGACGCAAAATGTTGTACTACTTAATCACTCCGAGCTAAAGTACTTTGCTCCGGCCAATAATTATGCTAGAGCGTGATTCAGGCGACGAGTGACCGGGATGAATTGTATAACTATGGTTTTTAGTTGCCAGGTTCGCATAGGTATACAAAGGGCAACTTTTTTTTGTGTGGAGAGGATAGGTTTTGTCAGTACTTGTTCCGTAGGTGATTATACTTTGGTCGTTTATGAGATATTGTAAATACGATATGTTGACAACCTGCTTGCATAGCCTATAGTGTCTTTTGATTTAGTTATTATTCCCTTCAGCATTCACTGAAATTTTCAGCTTAATACCCTTAGCCGTTCCTGGGATATTGCATGTAAGCCCTTTTGACAACCTGCATGAACTTAGCGTCTTTTTATACAGTTTTACACTCCCTCAAAATATCCTGAAAGTTTCAACTTAATGTTCCCAGCTGCTCTTGAGAAATTGCAGATACGCTCTTTTGATACGCACGCGCCTAGTGTTTTTTTTCACTTAATTCAACATTCCCTTAACATTCCTTCAAAGTACCACCTTAATACGCATAGGATTCAACCCAGAGAGGTGTAGGAGACACTCTGGATCCAACATACCCCCCCTTTCCAAAAATAATATCTACTTGTAAACAACAGGACAATTTGCATAATTTACTGCCTTTGCCACAAGAGCTCTGGAGGGCATGTAATCCCCCGAGGCATAGTTATTGGCCCTTCTACTATTTCGGAGAAAATAGCTATCTCAAAGTTTGGATCGGATGCCTTTGAGGGTTGAAGGGGGGGGGCTAAAAAGTGTGTGTCAGGAAAATTGCTGCCATCCAATCACTTTTGACTGTTAAAAAGGGCACTAGAGTTTTCAATTTGCAATCAAAAGAACCCTCTCCGAAATTTATACGACAAGTTCCACACGAAGTGGCCATGGAAAAAAATAATAATAAATAAATAATACATGGAATAAATTTCGTTATTTATTTTGGCAGCGGTAGGGTGCCTATGATGAGGTCACTATTACAGCAATAAAAATAGTGAATAAGTATATTATCTAGGGTTTTATCTGGCCCCTTTGGGGGGGGGGGGGGGGTCACGGTAGCAACCATTATATATAGATACTGTTCAATGGAGAATATAAAAGTACTACTCTTTTGGGTTTTCTTGTCACAAGTAGTCTTCATGCAGGATGAATAAGATAATAAATAAAATGTAAGCAAAAAACATAGTAAAAAGACTTGAGGAGCTGTAAGGAGATTCGCCAATTGAGAAAACCAAAGAACGTTTACCTGTGCTCAATATTCATTACAAAGAATCCATGAGAAGCCAGATCCATAGATATGGAGGAATACATAGTTCGATTGGCTCCAAGACCGTGGCTGAACATGATGAATGGGTGAGGTTTTTTTATCGGTTTCGCTGAAGGAACTGTAGGGATATGGACTGTATCTAGAAAAAAAGAAGCAAAGGCCTCAGCAAAAATACCTCATTTTTTAAACATTTCTGACAGCAAGAGAAAGATGGACGAATTCTCTGCAAGATATAGAAAAATTGGGAAAGCAATCTTAGAAGTTTTAGGGGATGTGTACGCAGGGGCCGTTATTCACGAGGACATAAGGGGCAAGGACTTATTTTTAACAATGACACATATATTTGCTTTGCGAAATCTAGGAGGGGGTCATTTTTTCGAATTTTTTTTTTTCAAAGAAACTACCGAAAAGGGTATTTTTCCAGATCTAGAGGGGCAGTAAATTTAGAGGGGGGGGGGGTACTGGTCGTCCCTCTGGGTCCCCAATTGGCGTTCCTGGGGGCACGAAAAAGCCAGATTTGACCTAAAAGAAAATTTGTCCTGATTACCAAACTGACAAATAACTTGTTCGTTTTCGAAATATAATCATTTCTTATATTATGATTATCTATTTTTACTTCACCAGGGGGTGCCAATTGAGAGTGGATAGGGGGTAGCCAGTTGACCAACTAGGTTTTTAAAAATAACTTGTTCGTATCTTTACTGAAAAAACTAAAACAAATCCTAGCCCCTTTCCTCTATTTTCGTGAATTCGCGCCTCTGACAGCTACACTTCAACGTGAGTCTAGTTAACGATATACCCATATACCGGGTAAAATACTACAGCAAGTCAAGCTTTTTCAAGACACTCAAGTGCGATTTCATACCAAAGTTTGAATTTGAGAAAACTGTGCAGAACACTTGGGATGTTCAGTCGAGTGGGGGAGGGATTCAATTCAATCGTCGAAGACTCTTCATGTGTAAGTGGTCAGTGCCTCTGTATACCCTGCAAAAATTACTGAAGAGTTCTAGTAATGATCACTTATAATGAAACTAGTAGCAAGCCTGTCATATAACAGTCTTAAAAAAAAGAAGCATTACCCTTCTGTGAGGATCAGAGAAAAACAAATATTCGGATCAAGTTTCAGCAAGAAGTAGGTCAACAGGGTCACATGGACTTTACGGAGAAACATACAACCAAACAAACAGCAGTGGAATCAATTGGGGGAACGGAGAGACATAGAGGGCATATGCCCCTTAGATTGTATCACCCTCCTCTATAATTGAAAACACCTTTTTTGGAGGTTAATTTCACTGAAAATGCCTTTTTGGTATTTTCATTGAAATAAATAAATAAAAACAAAAAATTTGCCCCCCCCCCCTTCTAAGATTCTGAAAGGTAACTTTTGTCCCCTGACCTCTCCAAAGATTCGGAAAAGTAACTTATCTCCGTCCCCTAAATTTTTGTAGATTTACCCAACTGCAAAATAGAAAAAAAAATATTTCCTAATTTCAGCTACGTGTTCCATTTCAAAAATTAGCGTGACTCCGGGTTTTTTGGCGAAATCTGATAGCAAAATTTCCAGAATCTGGGATCTATCTTCCTTTTTTTTATCTCTATGCATAGCCTACAATCTACGAAATTCAAAAAGTTCAGTAGAATGAAATTCCGTGAAATTCAAAATTATCTACAGATAATTCTGCAGAAAAATGCTTGCCTGAGATTTGTTGATAACAGTTTTTTTAACTGTGCATCTGCCTTCCAAGTTTCCCGAATTCTGTCAATAACAGTTATAATTCATTCCTTAAATGAGCATATCGGCATTAGTTATCAGTTCAAACATTTTGGTATTGGACACTAATCATCAGAATAAATACATCCGACTTAAGAAGCTTTTTGATATGTTTCAAGATTAACTATTTATTTCATCTGTAATATAATGTATTTCTTTTTAGTCTAATCCTAGACTTCTATAGGCTAACATTGCTCGGTGAAGTTTTGTAACTTACACAATTTGTGATCTTTTGAGCAAAGTCAGTTTGTTTCTCTCTAGATTAAGTTCAGTAGAACATAATAAGTTAATTCAGTTCACTTGACCTATTTCCCAACACCATTTAAGTTCCCTATTGAAGTTTTTGGCATTTTTTTTCTACAGCCCCGCGGTGTTAATGTTTTAAGTGTTAATGTTTTTATTCTTCAACAAAGTTTTTTTTTTTTTAACGCAATTTGTGCTCTTTTAAGAAAGGTCAGTTTGTTTTCTCTTTAAATTAAATTAAGTAAAATACACAAGGTGATTTCAGCTCACTTGGCCTATTTCCTTCCTAAAGCCTTATATACGAGCCAAGGTGACGAAGATTGTTCTTTTCGGCCAACCGTCTAGGGCTAAACGGAAATCAGGTCGTCCTCGTCTGGGGTGGGATGATGTCATAAAGAAAGGTTTAAGGGAAATGGGAACTTCCTGGGAGTGTGTAAAATGGGATGCTTTGAATAGATTGGAATGGAGGAGGAGCGTGCGTAGCTGTGTTGGCCTCAAGCGGCTTGGTGCTGCGGTGAGTTGTTAGTAGTAGTAGTAGTAGTAAGGTGACGTCACTCCAAATATAATTCTTATTTATCGTTCTTTTATAAATAAGCGATAGTGATGAATATATTTGCGAAGAGTATTCAATGAGGAATCGCATTACATTTCTCTTTTGTTAATTAAGTGTTGAGTGCAAATCAAATTTTTAAAAACACAATTTTTTCCGCCGATAGTAAGAACAAATTCGGGGGGGGGGCTGTCTTTAAGTTCTTGCTAAACAATTCTTATTAAGATTCAACGGCTCTTGTGTTTGAGCAGTGTTTCTTAAAGAATTATGACGAAAAGTCAAATTTTAGCGTAAAGAGAGAGGGCCAACGAAGGGGCATCACCTCTCTCCCACATATAGGGATTAATGTATTTTAGTTTTAAGTTTTATTGCTGTTCTTTGCTTTCAGTCGAAAAAAAACTTATTTTTAAGTGTATGTTTCATTTAAGTGTTTGTTGATGATGGCTGATGCAAGTTCATTATATTTGTACTTTTTATGATGATCGCCGATGTAAGTTTATTGTATTTGTGCTTTTTTGTGTTCAAGGCCGTATTTTTGGCTTTAATACACTTATCTATCCATCTATTCTTGTGCAAATTTTCGATGCATTCTTTTTCTGCAGCCCTACGTTTTATGTTTATGTTTACGTTTTTTTATGTTTACGGTTTTATGGTTTTAATTTTCAAACGGTTTACATGTTCTTTTTCTGCGGCCCTTCAGTTTTATGTTTATGTTTACGGTTTTTTCATGTTTATGGTTTTATGGTTTTAATGTTCAAACGGTTTATGTGTTCTTTTTCTGCAGCCCTACGGTGTTATGTTTATGTTTACGTTTTTTTTATGTTTACGGTTTTATGGTTTTAATTTTCAAACGGTTTATGTGTTCTTTTTCTGCAGCCCTACGGTGTTATGTTTATGTTTACGTTTTTTTTATGTTTACGGTTTTATGGTTTTAATTTTCAAACTGTTTATGTGTTCTTTTTCTGCGGCCCTACGGTTTTATGTTTATGTTTACGGTTTTCATGTTTCATGTTTTCATGTTTAGGGTTTTATGGTTTTAATGTTCTAGAGTTTCAACGAAGCTTTGCTTCTTACACAATTTGTGGTCTTTTGAGCAAGCTCAATTTATTTTCACTTTAAACTGAATTCAGTCAAACACACCAAGCGAATTTAGTTTATTTTACTTATTTCCCTACTTCAGATTTCCCTTATTTCCCATATTCTTTGTACGAGTTCTGGTACTCTGCTTTTCTGCAGTCATACAGCTTTAATGTTTTAACGTTTAGTGTTTCAAGGTTTCAACATGTTTTTTCTTCTCTAAGATAATTTCGTAAAACCACATTGGCCTGCCATAAAAAAAAACAAAAGAGAAGAAAAGCAAGAATAGGCTTTTACAAGACAAAAGAAAATGGTTCTAGGCATTTACCGCCCCCCCCCCCCGAGAATAGTCCCCCGGGAAATACCCCCAGAAAATTTTCCCCGCGGAAAATATCCCCCCGCGGAAACCGGAAAATACCCCCCCCCCATTGAAAATACCCCCCTTGGAAAATAAGGCTTTCCAAATTTGTGAATTTTATTTGTTTTACTTTTATTATTTTTGTAGGGGGAAGGAATTTTGGTACTTGTGTATTATGCGCCACTCACTCAAGTTTACGCTGTGTAAAATTCGAGAACTCGCCAGTTTTTTCATTAGTTTCTTGGTTACATTAGAAATAAATTTGGGCTATAAATTTGCATATTAGGGGGGGGGGGGTAAAGTATAGCAGATCTGCATGCAAAATTTGTTTGGTACAATTATTCTGCATAATAAATAGACAGATTGATAAATGTGTTTTAAAGCTAAATATACGGCCATGAACATAGTAAAATAACATAAATAAAAGGCACAAATAACATAAACTTTAATCAGCGATCATCACATAACACCTAAATGAAACATTACATTAACCTAATAATAGTAGCCTACTTCATACTTGGAAAAACGGACATTGAAAAAAAAAAAACTCTTAAAACTTGGAAAAAACACTTAAATTAAACATTACATTTATTTTACACTAAGATTTTTTTTTTTTTTTTTTTAGTTAACAAAATTTCCAGATACCTCACTATTCTTCTATAATTTTTAGTGGCCATACCCAGGAAGAATTGTTTTCTTACTTCAAACTGGACAAATACTTAACCCCCGCCCCCCCTTATGTGCAAATATATAGCCCAAATTATATATTTCCCATATATTCTGTCGCTTGTCTTTGTCTTGTCTCGCGCTAAGCTGAAAAAAACTAACGAAGAAACCGGTTTGTTCTCGAGTTTTACACGTCGTAAACTTGAGTTAGTTGCCCATAACATACAAGTACCAAAACTCATTTCCCCTAGGGAAATTAAAACTCAAATAAAACTCTCAAATTTGGAAAGCCTTCTTTTCCCTGGGGGGGGGGTATAATTTACGGGGGAGGCTATTTACCGGGGAGTAAAGTATTTGGACAGTTTGAAATAAGAAAATAATTCTTTCTAATATAGCCACTAAAAAATTACAGAAGAATAGCGAGGTACTGGAAATTGTGTTAACTAAAGAGAAAAAAAAAAATCCTAGTATAAAGTAAATGTAATGTTTCATCTATGTGTTTTTTCCAAGTGTTAAGGGTTCTTTTTTTTCAATGACCGTTTTTTCAAGTATTAAGTACTATTATTAGGTTAACGTAGTGTTTCATTTAAGTGTTATGTGATGATCGCTGATCCGAGATTATGCTATTTGTGCCTTTCATTTTTTTTTTTTACTATGTTCATGGCCGTATATTTGGCTTTAAAATACACTTTTCCATATATCTATCTAATATGTAGAATAAGTGTACTAAACACATTTTGCATGCAGACCTGCTATACTTTACCCCCCCCCCCTAATATGCAAATCTACAGCCCAAATTTATTTCTAAAGTAACAAAGAAACTAACGAAAAAACTGGTGAGTTCTCGAATTTACACAGCGCAAACTTGAGTGAGTGGCGCATAATAAACAAGTACCAAAATTCCTAAAAAACAAGTACCAGAAATAAAAAAAATAAAATAAAATAAAATTCTCAAATTTGGAAAGCCTTATTTTCCACAAGGGGGAGGGGGGGGTATTTTCCGGGGGATATTTTCCGTGGGGGGGGGGTATTTTCCGCGGGGGGATTTCCACGGGGAGGGGGTATATTTTGATTTTGGGGTAATCGCCGGGGGGGGGGAGTGAACGCCGGCCATCCCAAAATTTAACGACTAACAAGTTTATTTAGAACAGAGTCGTAGAAGCTAGACAAGTCGCTTTAGTCACTTGTCTACCTTCTAAATGAGAAAAATGTTACTCCTTAGATTTTGGGCAAGTGGCTGACCTTTTTTGATTTAGGTTTATTATTTTTAATTCGTTTATTTTTATTTTATCTGCTTTTTCCGCGTTATTAGCTTTTTATTTCTTCCAATTTGGGTTTTTGTTTCGTTTTTATAACGTCAGGGTAATATATTCATTGGAATGATAGATTTAGTAGTAACTTTGGATTGATTTATATTCGCGCAGGGATGGCTTCTACTCCGCCTCCCCCCCCCCCCTTCTGCTGATTCTTTTCTTTACTTCTCCTATTTTTTTTTAAAGATGTTTGTGTTACTTTGCGCTGATTTACAGTTACTTATGAATTGAGCTGACACCTAAAGCTCTGCTGTTGCTAGGATTGTGATCTTGTTGTAACTGTTTGTATTAATAAAGATGTACCTTACATATTCAAAATCTTAATTTAACCTTCAGAAGCTTCCTATTCTATGAATTATGCTTGCATATTCGTATAACAGGGTAGCATAGTCTTCGCCGAATTTGTCATAATTGTACTTCCAGAAACAATAATTTTTCAGTATCAAAACAAACAGTAGGGAACTATTTCCTATCAAACATTCCGTATCAGTATACGGAAGTTTCAGGGATATATTTGAAGAGGAATAACCCCCTAAGTGAGGTATGTCCTGTGTATTTATATATGAGGGACTGAAGGAGACAAAAGGCATACATATATAAAGCAATTTTTAGAAGGGGGGGGGGGTTCGATAGAAATTATAAAAACAGGATAACGTCTCATTGATTTCACGAGACAACTGAGCTCTCATACTAATAAATGCAACAATACAATGTTGCTAGCTCTCAAGGAGCCCCTAGATACTCATAGAAAGAGAAGGGTTTAATTACAGATTCTACGATTTTACGCCATAGTACCACTAGCCTTAACTCCTCAGGAAGCCTTTGAAATTGCCATAGTCAACGGACGATGCGATGATCCCCTGCCTTTTTTTGTTTTGTTTTTACGGGGGGGGGTAGGGGTTAAAGTTTCTTAAAGTTTGAGTCTCTTAAACATTATATTTTTCCTTTTTAGATTTTTGATTTTTCTTTCTCTCTTGTGTTGAGTCTCTGAAAGGCATAAATTTATTATGTTGAAAATGTTTTTTAATGTATTTGTTTCATTTTTGTTTCTCCTCTGTTTTATAGAGCCTATTTCTTGGCCATGGAGCCTTAACGAGGAGTCTATGTTGAATTTTCTTTATTTATTTTTTTTGTGGATTTATTGGTTGAATAAATTGATTGATTGAGAACTAACGTTACCAAGAGCTAAAAATATTATAATACCCTATATTATGGAGTCTGTGTGAGAGCTTCAAGTCTCTGTTTCGAGGAGTGGGTGTGGGCACCACCCTTAAGAAAGGAGATAGCGAATATATTGGATTGTTAGTTCATTAAACTAGGAATTGCGATATTTTTTAGGTAGGCAGTGCTATAATGCAACCATCTAGCTACCCCCGCAGAAATTCAAAGTTACACCAAACAAAGATCCAAGTGTTTGATCAGATAAGAAGTATGATTCAAATAAGCAGTATGGATGTCTAAAATATCTTAGGCAGTTAGGGATAGAGGGAAATAGAGAGTTCTTGTTCCTTTTAAAATTAAAATTTTAAAAGCTGGGATTATTCGTCTCTTCAGACATATAGAATGATGTACTCGATTACAAAAATATGTCAAAGGTGTAAATCAACGATCTTAAAACAAACTTTTACCATTATGGAAACTAATACAAGAAATTAATTACAGAAAAGTATCTTTTTCCTAATATAGAAAATTAACTACAGGAAAGTAATCTTTTTCCTCTCTTTCCAGATATAGGAGAGGAATTATTTGAAAATAATCGCTCGTTTTCTTCTCTTAACATAAGAAAGCAATCTTTCTCTTTTCTTTTCTTTCCTAATACAGGAAAGTAATCTGTCTTTTTCCTCTCTTTCCTGATATAGGAAAGGTTTCATAGGATAATAATCTCTCCTTTTCCTCTCTTACTTAATAAAGGAAAGGAATATCCTTTTTTCCCAATATGGGAAAGTAATCTTTCTTTGTCCGCTCTTTCCTGATATAAGAAAGGAATCATTCTTATCTGATCATTACTTGGATCTTTACAAAGATCCAAGTAAAGCATCCCTATATATATATGTATATGTATATATATATGTATATGTGTATATATATATGTATATATATATATGTATATATATATATATATATATATATATATATATATATATATATATATATATATATATATATATATATATATATATATATATATACAGATGATATATTTTTTAGTTAAGGACTATTTGGTTACTTAATACAAAAAAAAAAATCCAAAAATGACACTTTTCAAATTTACGCCACACCCCTGCTTTCCTATCAAAATTGAGAATACGGCCCTGATGAAACTAATGAGTAAAGACACAAAGAGTAGTCGAAAATGCAAGGGGGCAAACTCATAGTACTTACTCCACATAATGCCAATGATCTTAGCTTTGAGCCATACCGGTAGCGGTAGTGCCTTAGTCACTGTGGCAAGCCCGTTGTAACATTCTGGGTGTGGCAACCATAACGGCCATTCCTTGTATGCAGCCTTAAAAATAAAGTTTAAAGCTAAAATATACGAGTATAATAAAGATTATCCTATTAAAGTGAATCAATCATTAAGTTTTCTTGGCTGTTCTTAGAAACTATCAATTTTAGTAACTACATTGGCTGCCTAGTCAAATTGGAGTCCACAAGAGTAGGGACCGGAGCATAAAAAAGTAAGGGAGGCAAGTATCTTTTCGACTTTTTTAAATGAAGATACGAAAATACGTTTTTCGATATAAATGTGGGACTTTTGCGTGTGTTATTTTTTATTGCTTTTTAATAAACATACCAAAAAGGCATTTCTGAAAACCTGGGGGACAATCCCCCGTACTGGCACCCCTGATGATGATGCCTGGAGGTAAGTACTTTAAGCAAACTGAACATTTCAAGCAAACAAATCAGTCACTCTGAAGCAGTCACTCTAAAGTGTAAGCAATGAAATAGTTCGTAGTGTTTTAATTGTAACCGAAACCATGAATAGTGGAATGATTATCGTGCTATACACATCAGAAGAATCCATTTTCATGGTGATTTTGAATACACCAAAATTCAAATTTAGATACCAAAACACATTAGCATAATAAAATTTGTATAATTTCAGGAAAAGGGAAAACACCCCTAAACCAGGGAGGGAAAAACTTGATGGTAATTACACCATCAAGAATCAGGATCCCCAAAAGCCCTACGCCAGCGGTTTCAAGTTCATAGATGCAAAAGCCTAAAGTTCTGCATCTTTTTACAAATGAAATTGGTCAAATAAGTGTGTTTATTTGTTTGTTGGTTTTTGTTGCTTTTTTTTGTCTCTGGGGGGTGATTGTATCCAGTGGCAGATCCAGGGGGGCGAGCCCTCCCCCCTAACGTAAAGTAGTGTAATGTACTTAATTAACGCAAGTTTGCGTTAATCAAACTTGCTCCTATCGCAAGTTTATCGGATCAACCTATTTTGCGCCCCCCCCCCCTAAAAAACTCCTGGATCCACCCCCGATTGTATCGAACCAATGGTCGTAGAATTTTGGAAAACGGCTCTTTCATACAGAAATTCGAAGATCTAGTCCCTTATTTAAGTAAAAAAAGAGGTTGTGTCGAAGAGAAAATCGTAAACAACCTCTCCTCCTCCCTAGCTCCTCCTTACTCTCGTCCTCCCTACCATTTATTTTACAAACAAGTTTTCTTTGACCCTACCTTTTAAAAAGATTATACCAATATTTTGACTAAAATGCTAAGTCACATTAGAATTTATTTTTAAAAGACGCTATGAATTCGTCAAAGCCTTAAGCAAAATAAAATAGGCAAGCTGTGAGGTTCAAAAATTTTCTTGCAGCTTATCATTTTTGTTGTGAAGCTATTTGTGAAAGTTTTGATTAACACAAGGTTTATCCAAGTCCATCAATGGTAAACGCCCTTTGTAGGGAGATAAGGTAAAGGCAAGAGCTTCAAAAAGCTTTTTGGTGCATAGTCTAGAATCTGGATCTAGAATCTAGCCTAGAATCTAGAAGTTCCTGAGAATTTCATTCACCTTACTATACTGCTTTGTAAGAGAATGAAAAGTAAAACATCAAGAATTTTATCGTGTTTCAAAAAGTGAAAAAAGGGGTAAGCATCTGAATGTTATCTTTATGTTACAATGAAAAAAGCTTTCTTTAAAAAAGAGGAGATTTCACCCTCAGCACCCATATTACAGGCTTTGTAAATATAATATAAGTATTTAATATATAATATTTGTAAATAATAAATATAATATAATATAATATAAATATATATAATATAAAAACAAATATAAGAATGAAGCGAGATAGAAATTAATTTTACCTCTCCCTACCAAAATTCATCCCATGGTTATCTGAAACTTCCCTCTCTACAACACCTCGTTGTATATTTATTTGACTCCCCCCCCCCCAGGAAAGTGCGAAGACACTGAAAAGTGTGCAAAATAAAATGAAAAACATTCCCATTTAAATCTTTTTAATTCAAAGCTCCTGGTGGCACTTGTCCCCCTCCCTCCCATGAAGAATTTCCTGACGACCTTCATATCCCCCCATCGTTCATTCGTGCCGGTAAGCATGTGAATGTGATCGTTTATATTACATAGAACAAATGTGTCTGCAATAAGAGTGACCTATGACCCCTAAGCCCCATATTACAGGCTTAGTCCAAAACATTCCAAGGAATAAAGAGAGATTAGAGACTAATTTCCACACCCCCTCCTCCCTCAAAACCTCCTTCTATATTTATCTGAAGGTACACAGATAGTTATGAAATTTGGCACTATCTCCCACCCACACAAAGATTCACCACCCTTCCTCCCTAAAAGTGGATTCTGAAGTATGCATTTCTGTACATAATTCTATCGAACTTCAACGAATCAGTTCTATTAAAGGAAGCTTATAATAAATGTCCTCATTAACCGTTATTATACGTGTATGTTTAGGAAGGCATTACTGCCTCAGAATCTGGGAAACTTATAAAAGTTTCCCAGTTTCACTTTATACCATATATACCTTATATACCTTTTCAATAAAAATCGATTGCTTTTACTGCCTCTTTAGAGCAAAACTGCTGTTTTATGCCAAAAATGGTAGAAAACGCCAATTTACTGAGGCGCAATCTTTTGTGCTACTTAAAAGGGCACTAGACTTTTAATTTCCGTTAGAATAAACCTTATCTGGATTTTGAAGGACCTTCGGTTTCATACGATCATCCCTGGGAAAACAAACAAACACGCATCAGTCATCATTTATTTCTGAAAAAAAATCACTTTTTTGTACGCAAGACGCTTCAATTTTTTGTAATTGTCTCCTCTGATATGCTGAATTTGCTCGTGTAATATTAATCAAGATCTCTCGATTTTTCGACGGTCGCTTTCCCCTTTTTCAAAAATAAGGCAATTTTTTTCAGGCTCGTAACCTTCGTTGGTAGCTTTAAATTAAATGCATTTTCTATACTTAGAATCACCAATAAAAAAAATTAGTTTGATGTGTATGATGTTATCAAAACTCTGTTTTTTAAAGTTTCGACTGTCATTAGCACGAGTCGCTCCTTACTTATAGTTCTTTACCATGAACTGTTTGACAAATCAAAAGGAACGTTTCATATATATGATATTTTGTTGGGCTTTCTCTCTCTCTCTCTCTCTCTCTCTCTCTCTCTCTCTCTCTCTCTCTCTCTCTCTCTCTCTCTCTCTCTCTCTCTCTCTCTCTCTCTCTCTCTCTCTCTCTCTCTCTCTCTCTCTCTCTCTCTCTCTCTCTCTCTCTCTCTCTCTCTCTCTCTCTCTCTCTCTCTCTCTCTCTCTCTCTCTCTCGCTTTAATTCTAAAGTCACACGCGCTTTAAAGTCATCAGTCATTTATCCTTATTAAAGAACTGCAAAACAAACGCGAGGAATACTAAAATCCCCCTGCATTAACATCAACAGGATTTTTCTCAGAGACCAGATACAGCGACGATATTTTTTTTTTAATGAGAGAAGGATATAAACAAAAATTATGGCTACTTCCCTTAAAAAGCAAAGCTTGTCCGTGGGGGACGTAGAGAAAACAAAATTATAAAACAAAAAACATTTGGCCACCGACCACTAATACCACCATACTAAACAATAAATACAAAATAATTTCATATATTATACTTTTCCTCCGGGAAATTCATATCAACAAAACATCATAGTAAATAAATCAATTAAGTTTCAATTAAGTTTTTCAATTAATTTTATCCAATTAAGTTTCTAGTTTTACTTTTTTTTCTCAGATTTAATCACGGCTTAAAATTAAGTACAGAAAATATTATATTTAAGGACTTGATAAACATAATATTAACCGACTTACATAGTGACCCAACCCCTCTGCGGGGTAGTAAAACCTTGTAAATATGCCTTCATTCTCTGATCCAGGCGTCATCACATCGAGAGTTCCAACTACATATTTACCTTAAAATATACATAAAATTAATTAATTATATATATATATATATATATATATATATATATATATATATATTAAAACAAAATTTGCATATTAATTTTACTTTTATTTGGTTAAATGGCTTTCTCGAAAGCTGTTTAATTTTATTTACGAACGTTTTTATTAGTAATAAATATACTTACTTACGAATTAACTTAAGTAACGAACTTCTATATTCATATATTTTTAATACGTCTATTAGGGAGCTCGTCCCCTAGTCAAAACCCAGTTCTTAACGCTAAAGTTCAAATTTTGTTCCAATTCTTTAAAAATGACCTATTAATCACAAAGGCCGTTAATTGGAATATATAGCTCTTATGAAAGTAGGCCTACTAAAAAATCTTTGGCTTAAAGAGCGAGATATTGACTAGGGGGCGAACCAAATCATATACATAATAATTTCTGTTCGTTTTAAGTTTTGATGCTGCTCCTTAAATATATAATATAATTATTTTTACTTTTACGAATTTATTTAGCCATACAATTCTAAAATTTTGACTAATAAATTTCAGTACAGGTATATTAAACTGACAATGCATATTCGTTTGTATTTTTTCAGTGAAGCGCAAATTATGTTATGGTCTTGGGAAGGCACAAGGGTTTTGCGCCCAACTTATGTTAATTCCTGCTCTTTTTTAGTTTGACTCGGTTATTTATTGTAAATTCTGTTCGTTTTGAGTTTCATTTATTTATCGATGCTGATTTGTGGTAGTTTCACGCTTGGTAGATTATTTGATTTTATTTTTGCTCTTTTTTTGTTTAATAGAGTTCTTTACTTTTCTTTGAAAAACTTACTTTGTAGAAAAAGTTTTTTTTAATAATTTCTGTTCGTTTTATATTGACATAGTCTTTTCAAGGAAAAAGAAAATAATACTTTAAATCTTTTCATTTATTAAGACTTCATAGTTTGGCTTACTATTTATATGCTGGAGAAAAATTTTCAGCTATTTTTAATAACATACACCCTTTTGAAAATCTGGACACAAATAGTAGTGTTTAATTTAGTTTCATACATCCTCTAGTTGACCTGAAATAGAAAACTTGATACCATTCGCAAAAAAATCTGTTTACTTTCTTTGATAGCTTGGATACACTTACGCTATTTTGATTTGGTTAAATTTTAAGAACAGAAGTAGCCCCAAAAGTTTGAACATAATACCCTCAGTCCTATTTTTAATCGAATGAGCCCTTTTCGAAGTTCCCACGTCAACTCCTTCGATACGAAGTGCCCTGGTCTAAACAACAACAAAAAATAATACATAACACCCACATCGATCTTTGCTATAAAAATGTCAAGCCTTCCAATCACTTTCGACTATTAAAAAGGGCACTAGGCCTTTCGATTTCCATTCGAATGAGCCCTTTTGGAAACGACAGGGCATAACTTACAACCCTTGCCCTGAGTGATGGGGGGGTGTCATTCTCAAAGACCTAATTTCCAGAACTTTCTACTACGCTGAACAAAATGGGTATCTGAAAATTTTGATTGGATGTACTTTGAGGATTAGTGGGCGTGAGTGGTAGAATAGTTTCCCTCCAACCACTTTCGACTATTACAAAGGGCACTAGCCCTCTCAGGTTTGAATTGAATGAGCCACTTTTGAAGTTTTATGACAACTCTATCTATACAAATCTTATATGCCCCCAGGGCAGAGCTTACAACCTTTGATTTAATATTTTTGGGGAAATAGTCGTTAATTACTAAGAGGGGGGTTAATTACTCTCCACTCACTTTCGACTATTAAAAAGGGCAATTTCAATTTCCAATCGAATGAGCCCTTTTTGAAATTTCTATAACATTTGAAATTATATAACTTTATATGGCCCCAGGGCACAACTTACAACCCTTACACTGAGGGCTCTGAGGGGTTATCATCCTAAAAGATCTAATTTCAAGAACTTTCAACTACGTTGAACAAAATTGATATCTCAAAATTTTGATTAGATGTGTTTGGGAAAATGGTGGGCGTGAGAGGGGCGTTAGTCGCTCTTCAATCAATTTCAACTATTAAAAAAGGCACTAGCCCTTTCAATTTCCAAGTGAATGAGCACTTTTGAAGATTCTACGCTTTCAATAAAACCTTATATGCCCTGAAGGCATAACTTACAACCCTTGCCTTGAGGGATGGGGGGGGGGGGGTTGTCTTCCTTAAAGACCTGATTTCCATAACTTTCAACTACGACTATCTAAAATATTGATTGGATGTGTTTGGAGAAAAGATGGGCGTGAGAGGGGGGTTAGTTGCCGTCCAATCCCTATCGAGTAATAAAAAAGGTACTAGCCCTTTTAATATCAAATCAGATAATCTCTCTTCAATCTTCGACGAAAAATCTTTCAATAGAAACCGTACATGCCCCCAGGGCATAACTCATAACTCCAGCTCTGAAGATTGTGAGAGGTGTGTCCTGTTCAAAGGTATAATTTCCTGAACTTTGAACTGCGTGGAAAAACACGGCTATCTCAAAATCTTTATTGGATGTGTTTGAGGAAATCGTGGGCGTGGAATAGGTATTAGTTGCCTTTCAATCAATTTCGACTATGAAAAAGGGCACTAGTCATTTCAATTTCCAATCGAATGATCCCTTTTTGAAGTTTCTACGACAACGCGTTATACAAAACCTTATATGCCCCCTGGGCATAATTTACAACCCTATCCCTGAGGGATGTGGGGGGGGGGGGCGGGGGGGGGTGGTTGTCATCCTCAAAGACCTAATCTCCAGAACTTAAAACTACGTTGAAAAAATGGCTATCTCAAACTTTTGATTAGATGTCTTTGGGGAAAAGGTGGGCGTGAGAGGCAGGTTTGTTGCCCTCTAATCACTTTCAACTATTAAAAAGGGCAATAGCCCTTTGAATTTCCAATCGAATGAGCCTTTTATGAAGTTTCCACGACAACACCTTCAATAAAAAAAAACAACCTTATATGCCCCCAGGGCATAACTTACAACCCTGGTCCTAAGGGCTGTGGGGGACTGTCCTCAAAAACATAATTTCTATCTGGAAATCAACTACGCTAAACGAAATGGCTATCTCAAAATTCTGATTGGTTGTGTTTCGGGAAATGGTGGGCGTGGAAGGGGTGTTAGTGGCATTCCAATCACTTTCGACTATTAAAAACGGCAAAAGCCACTCCGATTTCCAATTGAATGAGCCCTTTTTGAAGTTTCCACGACAACTTCTGCGATACGAAGTGCCCTGCTCTAAAGGAAAAAAATTATTAAATAATGCATTGTGCCAACATCGTTCTTATCTGCCCATAGGACATGATTTAAAACTCTTGCCCTGAGTGCTCTGGGGGAGTGTCCTCCTCTTTATTTAGTCTCAGTTTCATGTCTCGTCCTCGAGTGTCCCCGTTCTTTACTTAGGCAGCGCGCTCGCGCTGCCTATGATTTATGCAACCACTTTCTATATAAACCTTATATGCCTCCAGGGCATAACTTACCACCCTTGCACTGAGGGCTCTGAGGGGGGTTATCATCCTAAAAGACCTAATTTCCAGAACGTTCAACTACGTTGAACAAAATGGATATCTCAAAATTTTGATTGGATGTGTTTTGGAAAATGGTGGGCTTGAGAGGGGCGTTAGTCACTATCCAATCACTTTCAATTATTAAAAAAGCCAATAGCCCTTTCAATTTCCAATTGAATGAGCCCTTTTGAAATTTCTACGACAACGCTTTCAATAAAAACTTTATATGCCCCCACGGCATAACGTACAACCCTTGACCTGAGGGCTGTGGGGAGGAGGGGTTGTCATCCTTAAAGACCTAATTTCCAAAACTTTCTACTACGTTGAATAAAATGGTTATCTAAAAATTTTGATTGGATGTTTTTGGGGAAATGGTGGGCGTGAGAAGGGGGTTAGTTGCCCTTAAATCACTTTCGACTATTAAAAGGGTGCTAGCTCTTTGAATTTCAAATCGAATGAGTCCTTTTTCAAGTTTCTACGACGAACATTTCAATAAAAAACCTTATATGCCCCCAGGGCATAACTTAGAATCCTTGAGGAATCCTTGCCCTGAGGGTTGTGGGGGAGTCTCATCCTCAAAAATATATTTTCTATCTGGAAATCAACTACAATGAAGAAAATGGCTATCTCAAAATTTTGAATGGATGTTTTTGGGGGAATGATGGGCGTGGGGGGGGGGGCTAGTTGCCGTCCATTCGACTATTAAAAAGGGCATTAGCCATTTGAATTTCCAGTCGAATGAGTATTTTTTTAAGTTTCTACGACAACGACTTCTTTAAAAACCTTCTCTGACCCCAGGTCATAACTTACAACCCTTGCTCTGAAGGTTATGGGGGAGTGTACTCCTCAAAAACATATTTTCTATCTGGAAATCAACTACGCTGAACAAAATGGCTATCTCAAAATTTGATTGGATGTGTTTGGGGGAATGATGGGCGTGGGGGGGCTAGTTGCCCCCCAACCGCTTTCGACTATTAAAAAGGGCACTAGCCTTTTGAATTTCCAATCAAATTAGCATTTTTTGAAGTTTCTACGACAACGCCTTCTATAAAAACCTTATATGCCCCGAGGGCATACCTTACAATCCTTGCCCTGAGGGCTGAGTGGGAATGTTCTCCTCAAAAACATATTTTCTATCTGGAAATCAACTACGCTGAACAAAATGGCTATCTCAAAATTTTGATTGGATGTGTTTGGGGGAATGGTGGGCGTCGGGGGCTAGTTGCCCTCCAATCACTTTCGACTATTATAAAGGGCACTAGCCCTTTGAATTTCCAATCGAATGAGCCTGTTTTGAAGTTTCGACGACAACACCTTCTATAAAAACCTTATATGCCCCCAGGGCATAACTTAAAACCCTTGCTCTGAGGGTTCTGGGGGAGTGTCCTCCTCAAAAGCATATTTTATATGTGGAAATCAACTATGCCGAACAAAATAGCTATCTCCAAATTTTTATTGGATGTGTTTGGGGGAATGATGGGCGTGGGAGGGGGGGGGGCTAGTTGCCCTCTAATCACTTTCGACTATTAAAAACGGCACTAGAACTCTCAGTTTCCATCGAATGAGCCCCTTTTGAAGTTTCTACGACGACCCCTTCCATAAGAAGTGCCCTGCTCTGAAGGAAAAAAATAATAAATAGTACATTGTGCCAACGTCGTTCTTATATGCCCTAAGGGCATAATTTAAAACCCTTGCCCCGAGGGTTGTGGGGTACTGTCCGCCTCAAAAACATATTTTCTATTTGGAAATCAACTACGCTGAACAAAATGGCTATCTGAAAATTTTGATTGGATGTGTTTGGGGGAATGATGGGCGTGGGGAGGGGGCTAGTTGCCCTCCAATCACTTTCGACTGCTAAAAAGGGCACTAGCCACTCTAATTTCCAATCGAATGAGCCATTTTCGAAGTTTCTACGACAACTGCTTCGATACGAAGTGCCCGGGTGTGGAGAAAAAAAAAACACGTTGTGCCCACATGGTTCTTTACTTAGGCAGCGCTAGCGCGCTGCCTATGATTTCTTATCGTATTTTTTTTAAATAATGCTGGGTAATTCGGCACCCCTTTCATAGCAATGTCCCTTCCCCCATGAAAACTTCCTCAATGGAAAGATCCTCCCACATAACTCCCGACCTCCCCCCCCCTCCCCAACAGAAAAAATCCCCCCTGGAAACGTCTCTATACTTCCCAATAACAAATACTATATGTAAACATTGGGTAAAGTTCATAACTTTCAGTCCTCCCCCCGGGGACTTCGGGGGATTAAGTCATCCTAAAAGACATAGTTATTATATTTTCGACCATGCTGAGCAAAACGACTATCTCCAAGTTTTGATCGGGTGACTTTGGGAAAAAATGAGCGCGGGAGCGGGCCTAGTTGCCCTCCATTTTTTTGGTCACTTAAAAAGGGCACTAAAACTTTTAATTTCCGTTCGAAAGAGACCTCCCAGGTTATTCTAGGACCCCTGGGTCGATACGATTACCCTTGGGAAAAAAAAAACAAAAAAACAACGCAGCCTATACAAATTCCACATTTTTGCAGATAGGAGCTTGAAACCTGTACAGTAGGGTTCTCTGATATGCTGAATCTGATGGTGTGATTTTGACACTAAGGTTCTATAACTTTTAAAAGGTGTTTCCCCCTTTTTTCGAAAATCAGGCAAATTTTCTCAGGCGCGTAGCTTTTGATGGGTAGGACTAATCTTGATGAATCTTATATATTTGAAATCAGCATTAAACCCTGATTCTTTTCATGTATCTATTGGTATCGAAATTCCGTTTTTTAGAGTTCAGGTTACTATTGAGCCGGGTCACTCCTTACTTATAGTTCGTTACCACGAACTGTTTGAAAACTGAAAGGTTCTACGCATTGTGTGAAAGCACCTTAAGATTTTTAGCTCATTCTCCATCGATAATAAAAAAGAATCGACCAAATCTTAATAGCAAAACTAATATTTTAGTAGAAGATTAAAAAGTTAGAATAAGAATATTTTAACACAAGAAACATGAAAAAGGAAAACAAACTGCTTCCTTTAGAAGATACGGTACCTTTAAGGATCACCCTGTCTCGCACAATATAAAATTTTGTAGTTTGTACGGCCAAACTATTTATAATTGACTGGGCTGTCTTACCATAGCTTGCAGAGCTTGGATAAGAGATCCAAATACATGATTGAAAACTAAAATCCGACACCTACTATCCCGGAAATCTTAGAAAACCCCTTTAACATCTCGTGTAATGTGCCTGATATAGAGATATTCAGTTTTAATCAAACCTATATCACCAGAACGTGTTTTTTTTTTTTTATTAAATAAAGCAAAACTTCTTTTATAAAGTTCAGGAAAGAGCAGCCCTTAAAATATTTTTGGCATACCTGCTAGGGAAGGGCTATAAATCAGCTCAAAGGAATGGTTGTATAAGTAATTGGGCCGCTTTAGAAGTTACTTGTGGTATCACCCGTTTTGATTACAAACTCGCCGACAAAATGGACGTAAAATTTCCTGTCTATTCAGGCAAATTTCAAAATCAAGCCATAAATTCTCGACAGCTCTTGATGATGCCTTGTCCACTGGAAGAATTCGGTAATATGCTCTTTATCTTTGTGACGGTCAGCCGACACTGAGTCTCGTACAATGATTTTAAGGTACCGTGTTGCCTTAACGACACCACAACAAACAAGTTCTTGAATAGGGGCGTTTCCTTACATGACATCAAAACCAGCCAAACACGAACAAACTATTTACAGAAATTAAATTCAGAAATTAAGTCCTTATTTGGAATTAATTCATCAGTGTCACAAGCCTATACGGGTTTCGGTGTTTATCTGATATAACCTCATGGTTTTTTCTCATGGTTGTAAGAATTAAACGTAATTCACGTGAGGATCTTTCCACGTAAGCTGGTTTTTAACTTGAGCAAAAATGGTGGAAGATGGTCGTAACAGGGCATTCCGGGAGACAATTCAAAAGAAAAGAATCAAAAAATTCAAACGATTTGATTGGTTGGCTGAGCAACACCCGTGACAATGCAGAAAAATCAAGACGAGTATTCTCCAGCACATTGTTGGCAGGGTTGCCACCGAGGTTACGTTCGGACCACTTTTGGTACGTTTTTGAATTCATGTTACAGTAATATTACGCTTTTGCATAGGTGATAAAAGGTACATTTTCTGATTAACATATTTTTTCCCGTGAAAAAATCTGGTGTTTCAGTTTAATGACAGTGACATAAGGTTTCCTATTAAAAGTTACGAAAAAGTTACGTTTTTAAGAGCTCGGACGTTACGACATTTTTTGGTCTGTTGGCAACCCTGATTGTTGGACGTTTATACTTCATCTAAATTGGCCGATATTTGTCACTAAAAACTTGTGCTGTACAGGAGAGAAGTTTATAAATTAAAAGATTATGTAACAATTCATGTTGAATCAACCTGATCATCTGATTAATTCTGTTTACCTTTACTTCTTCGCTGACAAGTGATAAAACAAATTTTATTTTGCTAAAAAAGAGAGTCCTAGATAAGAGACGACCCTTAGACCATTTGGACTTAAAGAAAATCCAAATGATAAGAACTTTGACTTTATTGTTGTGCAAAATAATTTTACTTAAGAAAAAAACAGGAATAATTTATAAATTATATTCTTCTGCAGCAAAGAGAATTGTGTGTTTTATGAATTGTGTGCCATAGAATTGTGTGTTTTAATTAGTTTCAGCTTGTTTAAACATATTTGAAATTTCTATTAAAAGACTGTACCAAACAAAAATATGTGGTCGAGCATTTAAAGATCGTGTGCAAGGCTTCTTGACTTGTTGTTTCCAAACGAAAATCCAGAAAAGCTAAAATAAAAATAGCAAGCAGTCTTAGCCCAAGAGTCCACGGAGAGCTTGTAATCTGAGAAAAGGATGTGCGTATGATCACAACCTTTACCACTACTCCAACTCAACTGGTTAGAACCGAAATCAAGTGAAACAATCACAGAGATTAAACTAAAGCTAAAAAAAAAACAAATAAATAAATAAAAGAACCTTTAGTAATAAGGGCGAAAAGAATCATCCGCTTCAGAATTGCTTTGACTGTTTACGGAATCGGAATTACTGAACTGATTTTAAAAGAAGCTAGTACTTGCCCCGTTAAAAGAACCAAATTAAAGGAACAAAAAAGTTTAGCAAAAAAAAGAAGCAAGGGTAAGCTTTAAATGGTTAGAAATAACCCATCATGTTCTGGAAAAATTTTATTTTCAAAATTCTATATTTGCTATGCTAATGTGATTCATAGAAAGAACATGAACAGTCGAGAGCTTACTGGTCTGATTTTCCTGACAGCTCTGAAACTCGGTGCACATCTTAATCCGAGATTATCTAGGAAATGTGCCTCAGTACAGAAAACACCATAGAAATGAAGTTTTAAAAAGATTATGTTTATTGACGGAAGTAAAGAATAAAATTGAAAATAATAGTACTTGAAAATTGGCCAAGGTTAAGACGGACTGTCGCCCTTCAAACCAATCATGTTTGGTACCTTATAAAGCAAAAACAAAAAAAAGAGCACCTCGCTTCCGTCTGAAAAAACCTAGTTTCCTCTACCCGGGGTTAAGATCATGAACTATTCTGACTTTCAGTCGTTCCAATCAATTCTCCTCATCAGGATATCTGACAAAAGGGATTGTCAAACCTCAACTAAAATTGGCGGGAAGTAATAAGTAAGTGTCTTTTGGATCTCAACGAGACCTGATGGGAGGCAGAAGCTAGTGAATAAGGTTTAGTGAAACCATGACCAGACCAACGTGTCTGTGAGAGGAATTATTAGATCTAGTTTTAAGAAAGAAGCATGAACAAATCTGTCAGATATCAACCAAAGTTAATCAAGGTAATATGCAATACCTTATCTAGAATTTTAAGAAATATGCGACCAATCCGACATCTGTGTGGGAAGGGGAATTTGAACCCTAAAGTCAGGTCATAAGCTAGAATTAGGCGTAAAATCACAACCCAACTTAATGTAAATGAAAGGCTAGCGTCCTGGTTTTATATTATGAAAGCCCAAACTCGATTAATCGCTTTGGAGAGGAGGGGGATAGAGCCCCAGGCTCTTGTCATCACCATAACTACCGAAAGAAAATAGACCCAGTTCAACTTAGAGTGATGTAGAGGATAGTGTCAAAATGGGTCTTTTGACTCTTCACTCAAAGCCTAACCTCAAAAGAAGGAAAACATCCCAAATGTCCTTCCAATTGGGAAATTTACCAGAGTGTGTTAAACACACAAGGACTCTTGATACAATACAATCCCAAATAAAAAGAAGGAAATATTTCGCTAGTGAACAAACTCAGAGTCAGCTTAAAACTGACATCACAACGCCAGATTCACGGATCTGAGCCTGCTCAAATATAAATGAACCTGCACAGTCGTGTTTTATGGTGATAAAATATATTTTATATATTTATATATTTTAAAACATATATGGAGATAACATATATGTTTTATGGTGATAACTAAACGCTAAGACCAGATCTTGAAAATTAGATTGAACCGAAATCTATGCCTGACGGAAAATTCTGATTACATATCTAAATTCAGGAAGAAAAATGCAATTGATTGATTATATAGATTTTTTGTGACAGGAAATCCTGACAGCCATGACAAATGAAAAATGAACAAAAAATCGGCGACTTTTTCAGCTACTAAGGAATTGATAATAAATATTTTAAGAGGGAAATTGTTAAAAATGGAACCTGTTTATAATTTATAGAGAACTCCTTGGTCTCGAACGTAAAAATTACGTTCGGGCAGCAGTGTCGAAAAAAACCCGCAAAAACGTAAAATATATAAGAAAAATCGGGAATCGTGAATAGGGGGCTAGGTGTTTAAAACTTCTACAATAAGGTTCTCTGATTGTTCTGCAGTTTTGTTTGATATACAATCTCCAGGGCAGTATCTAGAACTTTTATTTGGGAGCTATTTTTTCGGGGGGGGGGGGATACAAAAAAAACGAAATTGTTAAAGAGGGAAATTGTTAAAAATGGAACCTGTTTATAATTTCTAGAGAACTCCTTGGTCTCGAACGTAAAAATTACGTTCGGGCAGCAGTGTCGAAAAAAACCCGCAAAAACGTAAAATATATAAGAAAAATCGGGAATCGTGAATAGGGGGCTAGGTGTTTAAAACTTCTACAATAAGGTTCTCTGATTGTTCTGCAGTTTTGTTTGATATACAATCTCCAGGGCAGTATCTAGAACTTTTATTTGGGAGCTATTTTTTCGGGGGGGGGGGGAATACAAAAAAAACTTTGAAAACACACATAAAAAATATGAAATTGATATTTAATCCCTCTTGATTTCTGTAAATATTTCTGGTCTACGCTGTTATTATGAGTAAAGAGTAACATTAAACCCTAAAACGAGCAGAATTTAATCGGGATAAGAACCTTCCCCTTCCTCATCTCCACCTCGCACTCATGATCGCAGAAACTTCGAAGGGTGCTCATTACGTCAGACATTGAGAGTTAGTCCTTTTTTATAAGTTGAAAGTGATTGGAGACCAGCCAGCCCCAGGGAGGGGGGTATTTACCAAGGGGAGGGGGGAGTACGCCGGCTCTCCGTGAATAGATTCATAAAAACCTTGAGATTTTGGAGGGATCCTGGCCCAAAGAGCCTCCTCCTTCAGTGTGTGCGCCTGAAAGCAATTACTTTTCTTTATTTTTTTTATATTACTTTACTTTTTTTTGAGAAAACTATAAACTACAAGAAAGAAAACATTTTTGAGAGCTGATTTAATCTTGATTGATTATATTTGGCAAACCAGTTCTTACCAGAAGGTACGGGAATATGATATTTGCCTTTATAAACCAATACATCATGCATTTTCCCCTTGAGGCAAATACGGCAATCACCAAGAGATATTCCACAAAACCTGAAAAACAAGATGGAGAATCTTAAAAAAAATCATGGTCAGCAGAGTAATAAAAAAAGTTTTTAAACATGAAATAATGTGCGTTTTGGCAAGTGCAGTTAGGTACTTCATAACAAGGTCATAAAGAGGAGAAAATTAAAACTAGATTAGTAGTCCTCACAGGAAAAGTAATATTCATACATGCTGGTGCAGAAACTTTGGGGCGGCTTGAAATGAGGAGGGCCTGATACAGAAAGAAGTACAAAATTTTTTTTTTTCGGAGGGAACAACTTCGTTTAAATAGCAAAAAAAAATATTAAAGTTAATATCCAAATCAACCCCGGGTACTTTCCCATTACATGGGCACCTACAAGGAAACCAGTCATGAAAAACCCGTTTTCGACGGGTTAATTCAATAGACGGCTTCAGAGTAATGCAATCCATAGCGTGGTTTTCATTCCGTATGGGATATTTAAACTGTTGTTTTTTTGGGGTCTAGGGGGGGGAGGTACCTAGGTTAGGTTAGGTTACGTATTTAATATATGCAATGCTTTATCCCCCCCTCCCTCAATGTGCAAATATATAGCCCAAATTTGTTTATAAACTATTATATATTCATCATATTTTATTTTATTTCATTAGTACTAACTAAACTTGACTTTTTAGAAGTGTCCATATAATGGGAAAGTACCCAACCCCGCTCAGCTGACCCTCCTTAAATCAACAGTATAACTGGAAAATGTAGCTACGCCTGTTTTACTGGAGGTGATGAAAGTTAAATCGAATAAAATGGTCTTCATTCATCTGTTAATTCTTATGTAACTGTTCTTTTTTATGCTGCTTTAATGCAATACTATTCGTCCGCCCTTTCGAAAAAATAATAACTTATTCTTCTCCCTTATATATTTGAAATTAGTAGAACTTTCCACGACCGGGGCCAGAACATATTTGGATTTAACGGTTGCAGCAGTAGCTGAAACTTCGATTCACCATATAACGTTGTTTCTGAATACGATAGTTGCTACCGCTACCATTACCTCCCAGCCCTCGTCCCTATAGTGCCTGGATATAGCACACTTGGCACTTTGGGAAACTGCGAATCCGAGCTTCGATTGATTTTGGAAAATGTGTTTGAGAGGGTGATTTTGTGGCTTGATGCTAATTATCTTACTCTGAATTTTTCTAAGTCCAGTTTTTTTATTTTTTCGCGTGTTTCTCAGGTTTATCCCCAGTTATCAGAAATTCACCAGCCAAATGGAATAATTCATAGATCTAAAGACCGATATGTTCGTTTTTTGGGCATTCTTGTTGATGAAAACCTATTTTTCAAACGTCACATTGATTTTATTAAAATGAAGATATGCAGGAGTCTCGGTATTTTAAGGAAACTTAGACGTACTTTTCTAGGATCAATTTTGAAAATCCTTTTTCACTGCTTGGTCCAATCTTACGTTTCTTACTGTCCAATTAGGTAGATGTCAACATTCCCTTCGCGGCAAAAACCACTTTCTATGGCTTACAGTAAAATTAGCAGACTCATTCAGGAAACTGGTCGATCATTTGTCATACCATTGCTAAATCTTGAGTCACTATACATTCTTTCATGTCCATGTTTTACTTTTGCTCAGCTTCAGGGCGACCTTCCCTGGCCTCTAATTGTTCCGCTATCTTTTACCTCGGATCAAAATAATTATAATCTTCGTAATATGACAAATCATGTTCAAGTTCCATTTACTCCTTGCATAAGGTCAGATTTTAATCCTCTAATGGCGTGTCATTTTGTTTGGAATAAGTTGCCTGAATCAGCTCGAGGGTGCCACTCATTCTGTTTGTTTAAAAAAAAATTTAAAAATTCTTTGGCTTCGTAGAAGTTATTTTTATTTATGTTTTGATTTTTTATTTATTTTATTTTTTGGAGTCTATTTAATCTAATTAATTATTTTAGTTTATTTATTCTATTTTTTCTATACTTTTCGTTTTATCTATATTTTCTTTTCTTCTCATTCGTATGTGAGTAAGTGATCATTTTAAATTTTCTTTTGTTTTTCATCTCTGAGTAAGCAATTCATATGTCTTCCCCCCTTGTACAGGCCAATGAGCCGTTGGGGGAATAATAACATGTAATATTGTATGTGTATCTAATGAAGAATAAAACTTATCTTATCTTGTCATAGCCCTAGGCTATTCCAAAACTTGGTTTGGTTGTATCTTTTTTTGTACTAATTTCGCATAACAGTTGGTTCATAATACCAAATAATCCCAATTTAAAAAAAAAAGAAAAATAAAAAAAAGAAAGCGTCAGATGGTAAATCCAACAGCAGGTTTCTCTTTTAGCTCGCGAATTAACTCAAACTTCGACAAATTTACCAACACAACCTCTGCTGCAGAACCTAAGACGCTAGATTTTACTTTAAGCTTAAACCCTGTAAGATTATTAAAACCTCAGATCTGACCTTGAGTTTAGGGCATTGCGATATAAGTGAATACAAGCGAAGCAAGAAGCAAATTTTGATATTATAATCAGCGCTAGTTCAAACGTATTTATCACACTATAAATAATAAACAGTAGCGAAAACTCCTACACTCTCCATTAAAGATTTTTGGGACACATCAGTCGCACACCTTTCTCCATGACTCCGTCTTCTTTAATATTTATGCTGTGATAGTAATTGAAGCTATTGCTGTGACGCAAAGGGAGACTTCGCTTTCTGCGCGCTTTGATGTGTCCCATTTCTGAACCAAATTTTCGCTACTGTTTAATATTTATGCTGTGGTATTCATTGACAATCTGAATCAGTGTTGAGTCATATAGGGGTTGATTTGAATGGGACTTGACTTAAACAGGGGTTGAGTTAAACGCGCGTTGAGGTAGAAGAGGATTGAGTTGAGTGAGGGTTGAGTTAAATGGATTAAGTTGAACGTATTTGAGTACAACGGGGTTGAGTTAAATGAGGACTGAATTGCACAGGGTAGAGTTGAAGGAGGATTGAGTTGCATGTGGTTTGAGCTGAACTGGGTTGAGTTCGATGGGGTTAAGTTTCATGGGGGTTAAGTTGAATGGGGTTGAGTTGAATTGAGTTGAGTTAAATGGGGGTTGAGTTGAATTATGATTGATTTAAATAGGTTGAGTTTAATACGGTCCACTTAAATCGGAGTTGAGTTACTCATACGCCGCTGTTAAGCCAGTTTTTTTTTATAATGGGAAAATTATTATTTTTTTTTTTTTTTTTACCAAATGATTACAAGCAGTTCATGATAAAAATCACCCATAAGAAATTCCAAATAAGACTTTAATAACTATTTACCGCACATAGTTTGGATGCAACTTGGGTCAGAGAGGGGGTCCAATGCCCGCGCCCTAGGCTTTCAGGATACATAAGACAAATGAATCAATTTGACAAAGTTCTTTGTGCATTTGGCCCCCTTTGCCCTCAGACCTAAATAGAACCAAATCATTTTCACTTTAATTACAACGCTACAGTCTACTTGGAAATCTAGAGTGTTTTATGTATTACCGTAACACTGGTTCATTGTACATTTCCCTCTCCAAATGCACCCCCCCCCCCCCCCAAAGAAAAACTTCCTGGTGTCATCCTGTATATGTAGTAGCTGAATATTATGAAATCATATTGAAATATGGTGGATATATATAGATGGAAACATTATCCGTAATCGAACCAAAAGTCTAATATTTAGCACCTTAGGTAAGCATATACAATGTTATTACTATGGGGATTTGAATTATTTTTGTCCATATCATACCAGTTTCCTTATCGTTTCATAGGCAGAGCAAAAGCGGTGCCGAAATAAAGAGCACTTCAATGTATTTTTTTTTCTTTTCTTTTATATCCCAGACCACTTCCTATATTCAATTGGAAATTGAAAATCCTAGAGCTATTTTTAACAGCAAAAAGTGTTTAAAGGGTAGCAGGGGACCGCACATGCCGTTTCTAGCTGTCCTTCCTGTTACATGTGATAAAAATTTAGAGGTCACCATTTTGCTACAAATAGTTAAGAGATCCAATAGCTATGACGTCTGGGATGACACAGCCCTCCCCCCTCACAGCCCCCATGGATAAGGTCTGTCAATTATGCAGATCGCTCGTGGTTTGTATATAGTTCATTATTCAAAAAGGGGGTAGGGCAGTTTGATATGTTGAGTGAGGTGCTGAACCAAATGAAAAGACACCATGTGCAAATAGGTTGTCAATACAGCGTGTCTTCGATTTCTCAGAAACGCATGAGGGTGTGAAGTTGAAACTTTCAGGGATGTTGAAGTAGTCAAACGACACAATTTGTATCCTATTTGTCAAAACGGTGGATCTGCAATATTCGAGGACCGACGAAGGTTACTAATTTAAAACTTTTGGGGCATGTTGGGGGGGTGTAGGACTAAATCAACACATTCTGGTCATTGAAGGGGTGTATGCGCACTATCTCAGGAACGGTTAAGGGTATTAGTTGAAACTTCATAATGTTGAGGGAGATGTTGTACTAAATAAAAAGATATCCTGTGCACTCAGGTTTTCAAAACGCCGTATCTTGAATACCCCACGAACGACTAGGGTATTAAGTATAAGCCTTCAGGGAATGTTGAGACAGATAAACTAAATCAAAAGACACTATGTGTATCCAGGATGTCAGAAGGTCGCATCTCAAATATCTCAGGGACACCTAAAAGTGCCAAGTTTAAAATTTCATGACATATTAAACTAAATCAAAAATACTATTTGCATCCGGGCTACCAAAAGTACGTATCTGCAATGTCTCAGGAAAGTCTAAGAGTTTTCAGTTGAAACTTTCAGAGCATGTTGAGGAGGAGGCTGAATTATATTGAAAGACGCTATGTACATTGAACTAAATCAAAAGCCACTCTTTGCAGCCAGATTGTGAAAGGGCGTGTCTAAATAATCTTAGGAACGGCTAAGGGTATTAAGATGACACTTTCAGGGAATGGTGAGAGGGTTCTGAACTAAATCAAAAGACAATATACGCATCACGTTTGTCAAAAGGGCACATACGCGATATCTCAGGGATAGCTGAGGATAATTTGTGGAAATTATTGGGGAATGTTGAGGGAGGTGTTGGACTAAACTTAAAGACACCACGCATATCTAGGTTACCAAAATGATGCAGATAAAATACCTCAGGAACGGCTTGGAACTGCCTCTGAAACTGCCAGGGAATGTTAAGGGGGATTGGTATCAATCAAAAGGATGTTGGTCTATACGCATCTAGAGGGTCAAAAAATGCTTATCTGTAATATCTCACTAACAGCTTACGATGTTAAGCTGAAATCGTCATGAGGTGTTTAGGGGGATGTTCAACTAAACCCAAAGATTTAAGTGCATCCAGGTTGTCGAAAGGGTTGCATCATTAACAGCTAGAGGGACCCAGCTGAAATTTTGGAGGAGTATTGGACGAAAAGATCAAGTCAATTCTGAACTTAGACTTGGGGGACAAAGAAAAGCCTTTCGAGGGCAATAAATGTTTGGAGAGAAGTGTGGTAGCATTGATTTTTATTGTAAAATACTTTTTCTTATTGTTGACTTGGTTAAAATTTCAGGCCATGAAGAATACTCAATTAAAGCTTCAGAACCAAGAGAATCTCAACCAGAAACAAATCTGGTTGAATAGATTCTTGACGTTCTGTTTTTATTTTTATTTTTAAGGCTAGGGGGTGCTGAGTTGAAGCTTTTTGGGAATGTTGAACCAAATCAAAAGACAGTGTTTGCATCCAGGTTCTCAAAAGGGTTTATCTAAAACATCTTAAGTACAGCTATGGACATAAATTAACTGCTTACGGGATCCAGCTGGAACTCTGAGGGAGTATTGGATGAGGACATCAATCAGATTTTTAATTTAGACTCGGGGGATCAAGGGGACCCAAGAACAATAAATGTTTGAAGAAAAATGTAATTGAAATGATTATTATTGCAAATAAATTTTTTATTGTTGATTTACTTAAGATTTTAGGCCATGAAAGTAACATTTCCCTCCGCCCATCCATCCAAAGTTCTATAGCAAAATTGAATTGGTAATCAGAAGTTCTAGTGTCTTCTTTAAGATTGAGAGTGATCGAAGGCAGGGGCGAATCTCCAGCATTTTTATTGGGGGGGGGGGGCACGAGGGGTCCATATCTGGATAGTCTAAGGGTATGGGATGTATAATATTTTTTTCTCCACATTACTGGGAGGGGGCCAACTGCCCCATTGCCATCCCCAAACGACGCCCCTGATCAAGGGGAGGATACCCCCCCCCCCCAGAACCTCGTACTTTCCCGAAATGCATCTGATAGAAATTTTGAGATGGTCATTTGTTGTCGTAGAAACTTCGAGAAAGGCTCATTTGAATCGAAATTGAAAGGGCTATATATATATAAATATATATATATATATATATATATATATATATATATATATATATATATATATATATATATATATATATATATATATATATATATATATATATATATATATATATATATATATATATATATATATATATATATATATATATATATATATATATATATATATATATATATATATATGTATATATATATACTGACATATGTTTCTTAAAGTTTTAATACTTTTTATTAACTAGCATTTTAAAAGTATTTCGTCGTTTAATGTCGTAGAATAAAAGGATTAGAATGGCTTCTGACTCTCCAACGGGAAAGCGAAAGCAAAACAGATATTTTTGTTTAAGAAAACACAAGACAAGATAAGTTTATTCTAAAATACGATTAATAACTGATAACTGTATATTATAGCTATTACAGCTATTAAGCTATTATATTAAGAAATTTAAATTTTTTGATGTGCTCTATCATAGGCGGCGCTAAGAGCGCGATGTGGGCAAAATGATTATTTTTTTTTTAACCAGGGCACTTCGTGTCGAAGAAATTATCGTAGAAACTTCGAAAAGGTTTCATTCGACATGAAATTGAAAGAGCTAGTGCCCTTTTTAATAGTCGAAAGTGATTGGAGGGCAACTAACACAACTCCCACGCCCACCATTTCCCCAAACACATCCAATCACAATTTTGAAACAGCCATTTTGTTCAACGTAGTTTAAAGGTCCGGAAATTATGTATTTGAGGATGACAACCCCTTACAGCCTTCAGGGCAAGGGTTGTAATTTATGCCCTGGAGGCATATAAGGTTTATCTAAAAAACGGTCATCGTATAGACCTTGGAGGGGGCTTATTGGATTTCTAATCAGAAGCTTTAGTGCCCTTTTTGAGATTCAGAGTGATGGGAAGGTGGATACCCCCACCTCACACTTCGTATTTTCCCGAAATGCATCTGATAGAAATTTTGAGATGGCCATTTGTTGTCGTAGAAACCTCGAAAAAGGCTCATTCAATTGGAAATTGAATGGGCTAGTGCCTTTTTTGACAGTCAAAAGCGATTGGAGGGCAACTAGCCCCCCCTACGCCCACCATTTTCCAAAATATGTCCAATCAAAGTTTTGACATAGGCATTTTGTTCAGCGTAGTTAAAAGGTCCGGGGATTATGTCTTTGAGTATGACAACCCCCCAGAGCCATCAGGTCAAGGGTTGTAAGCTATGCCCTGGGGGCACATAAGGTATATATAGAAAGGGCGATCGTATAAACTTCGGAAAGGGCTCATTGAATTGGTAATTGAAACTTCAAGCGCCCTTTTTCAAGTGCTCAAAACCCCTATGCCTTCCCAAGGCCAGAAAATAATTTGCGCTTTACTGAAAAAATATAAATGTTTTTACTTTTATAACTTTAATAAATCAAATAATATTAACATTTTGATTACAAAATATCAGTATATATACATTAAACTGACAATGCAGATTCATTTGTATTTTTTTCAGTAAAGTGCAAATTTATGTTCTGGCCTTGGGAAGGCATAGGGGTTTTGAGCCCAACTTATGTTGATTTCTGCTCTTTTTGAGTTTGACTCGGTTAATTATTATAATTTCTGTTCGTTTTGGGTTTCATTTATTTATCGATGCTGATTTGCGGTAGTTTCACGCTTCGAAGATTATTTCTTTTGATTTTTGATCATTTTTTCTTTAATTGATTTCCTTACTTTTCTTTGAAAAAATTATTTTATGGAAAAAGTTTTTTTAATTAATTTCTGTTCGTTTTAAATTGACACAGTCTTTTCAGGGAAAAATAAAATAATACTTCAAATCTTTTCGTTGTTTTAAGACTTTATACTTTGGCCTGCTATTTGTATGTTTGAGAAAAATTTTCAGCAAATTTTAACAATATACACCCTTTTAAAATTCTGGACACAAATAGTAGTGTTTAATTTAGTTTCATACCTCTTCTAGTTGACCTGAAATGGAAAACTTGATACCATTCGCAAAACATCTATTTACTATCTTTGATAGCTTGGATACACTTACGCTATTTTGATTTGGTTAATTTTTAAGAGCAGAAGCAGCCCCGAAAGTTCCCCGAAACACAATTCGAAGTAGCCCCGAAACACAATATCCTCAGTCATTCTTGGGATGCTGCTGAGATGCCTTACAGGGAATTAGCATTAACACAGCGCATTTTGATTTAATCTTAAGGCAACATTTAGTTTTAAACATAATGAGAAAATGGGAGGGTAGGCTTGGGAGGGGGATTAGATGCCCTTCAATCACTTTCGATTATTAAAAAGGGCATCAGTCTTTTCTATTTTCAATGAAATGAGCACTTTTCGAAGTTCCCACGACAACTACTTCGATACGAAGTGCCCTGGTCTAAACAACAACATTAACAAAAATTAATACATTATACCCACGTCGATGTTTACTATAAGTATGTCAAGCCTTCCAATCACTTTCGACTATTAAAAAGGGCACTAGGCCTTTCGATTTCCAATCGAATGGGCCCTTTTTGAGTTTCTCTGACAACGCTTTCTATAAACACCTTATATGCCCCCCGGGTATAAATTACAACCTTTACCCTAAGGGCTATTAGGGTGGTTGTCATCCCCTAAGACGTAATTTTCAGGACTTAGGCTACGTTAAACAGAATGGCTATCTCAAAATTTTGATTGGATGTGCATGGGGAAATGGTGGGCGTGAGAGGGGCGTTAGTCGCTCTCCAATCCCTTTCAACTATAGAAAATGGAACTAGCCCTTTCAATTTCCAATCAATTGAGTCCTTTTAAAGTTTCTACGACAACACTTTCAATAAAAACCTTATCTGGCCCCAAGCCAAATTTACGACCCTTGTACTGAGGGCTGGGGGGGGGGGGTTGTCATTCTCAAAGACCTAATTTCCAGAACTTTCTACTACGTTGAACAAAATGGCCATCTGAAAATTTTGATTAGATGTGAGTAGAGATGCATTATTGAGTCGTGACAGTACAAAATTCGGTTATCAAAAGAACGTATCTCCTATCAGTACACCAAATAAGGGCATAGCCTCCCATAGGGAGAAAGATTGCGTAATGGGGTCAATGACCTCTTTTTCCACGATCGATTTATTTGATGTTTCTATGTGCAATAACTCCGGGGGGAAGGTTGCACATGTGCATTGAATTCTAGCGGGAAAATTATTATTGATCTAGGACTCGAGGAGGAAGTGAATTTCCAAGGAATTGATTGTGTAATTGATTGGGAATTTTATTGATCCGATAACAGGAAATTATTGATTCACGAATGGGGGAATTAAGAAACAAACATGGTTTCAGTCTTGTTTGGTTAGCTTAACCTGTGAACTTGATTTACATAATCGGCGGGGAAATTATTGATTCACGAAGGGGAGAATTAAAGAAATTAAGGTTTCTTTAATCTTTAGGCCTGAGGGATTTATTTTTTATTGTTGTTTTTGGACAAGTGCATGCGAGGGGTGAATGTCAAGGACTCGAGGGGGAAGTGAATTTCCGTGGATTTACATAATCGCTAGGGGGAATTATTGAACCACGTGGTCCTGTCACGAGTAGCACCTGTGAACTTGATTTACATAATCGCTAGGGGAAATTATTGATTCACGAAGAGAGAATTAAGAAACATTAAGGCTTCTTTAATCTTAGGTCTGAGGGATAAACATTCTTTAGGACAGAGAGAAAAATTAATATTCTATTTTTAAATAGGGCTTCATTGATCTTTAGTGTCAGGAATTATAATTGACATCACTTGTTATCTTGGAATTATGCGGGAGTCTAAAGAGATAGAAATTCTATTTTTAAATACGGCTTCACGGAGCTTTAAGTCGGAGAGATAAATTGATATTCTAACGAAACCCTAATAGTTTAGCGAGATGAAGAGATTAACGTAGGAAAGGGTTTCCTAGAAATTTGAAATGCGTTAGCGCAGAGATGCCAAACAAAAGGAACACGCTAAAATTACGTTTAGGGATTATTTGGGCGAAACGGTTTTATCCATTTTATGGGATTATTTCGGCGAAACAGTTAGAGACATTTTGAAAGAAGATTTTAGGAAAGGTTTTAGAAGAGAATTTGAGGGTGAAACTCTGTGGTTGTTATAATACACAAGTTCCATTTGAACAGTGTTGCGAGGTCCTCTACCCCAACCCCAAAGGGTTCCGATCCCCACCCCAACCCCGAAGGAAGCCCCCGGTACTCAAAGGCCCCCCAAGCTCCCATAGAGCCCCAACCCCCCCAAACGCCCTCCTCAGACCCTCAAAGGCCCTCCTCTGGTCCTCAAAGGGCCCCCGGATCCCCAAAGGGCACCCCGGACCACAAAGGCCCTCCCCCGGTCCTCAAAGGGCCCCCCCAGGCCCCAAAGGCCCCCCTGGCCCCAAAGGGCCCCCTCCCTCTTCCTCCCTCCTCCCCCCTCCCCCTCCTCCTCCCCTCCTCCCTCCTCCCCCTCCCCCTCCTCCCCTCCTCCCCTCCTCCTCCCCTCCCCTTCCCTCCCCCATTTCTTATACTTTTTTTGTGCATTGAGACACAGAAGGGACACCCTCCCCCAAGGGTCCCCCAAACACCCTCCCCGGGCCCCCCAAAGAGTCCCCTCGCCATTTTTTTTAATAATTTTTTATGGCTTTATTATATCTTCTGAAAAAGTTACATTAATAATGTCATTACTAAACCCATTTTCCAACCTCAAAGAGTCCCCTCCCCAATTTGTAAATACTTTCTTGAATTTTTTAACATGGTATTTTTTAACTTTTTACGTTCCGACCTTTCTCAAAGAGTCAAATTTAAAGTTCTATTCCAAATATTTTCCCGGAACAAGAAAAGTCCCAAGACATAAAAAATTTAAAGTTCACTTCTAAATTTTTCCGTAGAAGATAGGAAAAGTTATACTATGATTGTGATTATTTTCTATGAAGATAAAAAATTTCACTTTAATTCTAAATTTTCTTAAATTCAGTTCTGACCATTCTCAATGAGATGAAAAAATTTAAAGTTCTGTTCCAAATATTTCCCCGGAAGAAGAAAAGTTCAACTTCAATTCCGAATTTTCTCAATGAAAATGAAGTAAGTTATTGATCAATTCTATTTTCCCAAAATAATATAAAATTTTCCACTTCAATTCAGATTTTTCTCAAAGAGATGAAAAAAATTAAAATATTGTTCCAAATTTTTCTTAGAATATAGAAAAGATCAATTTATAATCTTAATTTTACCAAAGAACACAATTCAATTCTAATTTCTCCAGAGAAAATAAAAAGCTTCCACTTCAGTTTTAAGTTTACCAAGACATAAAAAATTTAAATTTCATTTCTAAATTTTTACTTATAAGATAGGAAAAGTTTTACTTTGATTGTGATTATTTTCTATGAAGATAAAAATTTTAACTTTAATTATAAATTTTATTAAATTCAGTTCAGACCTTTCTCAAAGAGATGAAAAAATTTAAATTTATGTTAAATATATTTTATCTGAAGAAGAAAAGTTCAAATTAGATTCTGAATTTTCTCAATGAAAATTAAATAAGTTATTGATCAAGTCTATTTCTCCAAAATAATATAAAAATTTTCCACTTCAGTTCAGATTTTTCTCAAAGAGATGAAAAATTTAAAATACTATACAAAATTTTTCATAGAAGATAGAAGAGTTCAAGTTCTCTTCTGAATTTTACCAACAAACACAATTCAATTCTAATTTCTGCATAGAAAATAAAAAGCTTCCAATTCAGTTTTAAGTTCACCAAGACAAAAAATTTAAAGTTCTATTCTAAATTTTTCTGTAGAAGATAGGAAAAGTTATACTATGTTAGTGATTATTTTCCATGAAGATAAAAAGTTCCACTTTAATTCTAAATTTTCTTAAATTCAGTTCCGACTTTTCACATAGAGAATAAAAAAATTTAAAGTTATGTTCAAAATTTTTCATAGAATATTGGAAAAGTTATACTTTGATCATGAATATTCAAGTTCTCTTCTGAATTTCATCAAAGAACACAATTCAATTCTATTTTCTCCAGAGAAAATAAAAAGCTGCCACTTCAGTTTTAAGTTCGCCATGACATAAAAAATTTAAAGTTCAGTTCTAAATTTCTACATAGAAGATAGGAAAAGTTATACTATGATTGTGATTATTTTCCATGAAGATAAAAAGTTTCACTTTAATTCTAAATTTTCATAAATTCAATTCCGACCTTTCTCAAAGAGAGGAAAAAATTTGAAGTTCTGTTCCAAATATTTCACCGGAAGAAGAAAAGTTCAACTTCGATTCTGAATTTTCTCAATGAAAATGAAAAAGTTATTGATCAAATCTTTTTCCCAAAAATAATATAGAAATTTCCACTTCAGTTCAGATTTTTTTCTCAAAGAGATGAAGAAATTTAAAGTTCTGTTCCAAATTTTTCATAGAAGATAGGAAAAGTTATACTTTGATCGTGAATATTTGAGTTCTATTCTGAATTTTACCAAAGAACACAATTCAATTCTTATTTCCCCAATAAAAAATTTAAAGTTCAATTCTAAATTTTTCGGTGGAAGATAGAAAAAGTAATACCATACGTGTGAATATTTTCCCGGAAGATAAAAAGTTATAGTTCAATTTAAAATTTTCTCAATGAAGTGAAGGAAAGTTCAAGTTCTCTTCTGAATTTTCTCAATGAAAAAGAAATTAGTCATTGATCATTTCTATTTTTCCAAATAATATAAACATTTTTCACTTTAGTTCAGATCTGACTCGAAGAGATGAAAAATTTAAAATACTGTTCCAAATTTTTCACTGAAGATAAAAAAGTTCAATCTGGCTCGAAGAGATGAAAAATTTAAAATACTGTTACAAATTTTTCACTGAAGATAAAAAAGTTCAAGTTCTCTTCGGAATTTTACCAAAGAAGACAATTCAATTCTAATTTCTCCAGAGAAAATAAAAATCTTCCACTTCAGTTCTTTATTTCACAAAGACAAAGAAATTTAAAGTTCATTTCTAAATTTTTTGGTGGAAGATAGAAAAAGTAATACCATACTTGTGAATATTTTCACGGAAGATAAAAAGTTCTAGTTCAATTTAAGATTTTCTCAACGAAGTGAAGAAAAGTTCAAATTCTCTTCTGAACTTTACCAAAGAACACACTTCAATTCTAATTTCTCCAGAGAAAACAAAAATCTTCCACTTCAGTTCTTTATTTGACAAAGACATAAAGAAATTTAAAGTTCAATTCTAATTTTTCGGTGGAAGATAGAAAAAGTAATACCATACTTGTTAATATATTAACGTAAGATTAAAAGTTCCAGTTCAATATAGAATTTTCTCAACGATGTCAAGGAAAGTTCAAGTTCTCTTCTGAACTTTACCAAAGAACACACTTCAATTCTAATTTCTCCAGAGAAAACAAAAAGCTGCCACTTCAGTTCTTTATTTCACAAAGACATAAAGAAATTTAAAGTTGAATTCTAAATTTTTCGGTGGGAGATAGAAAAATTAATACCATACTTGTGAGACTAAAAATGAAGATATTTATGCAGAGTTTCAACTAGCTATGGCTAAGTTTGCTAAAGACAAGCTATTTTCGTGAGAAAACACACAAAATCAGAAGTAAAATGTTCAATGTTCCTTCAGTACCTATGCAATTAGGCTTAAATGAAGATATTTATGCAGAGTTTCAACTAGCTATGGCTAAGTTTGCTAAAGACAAGCTATCTTCTTGCAAAAACACCCAAAATCAGAAGTAAAATGTTAAATGTTCCTCTAGTACCTACGCAATTAGGCTTAAATGAAGATATTTATGCAGAGTTTCAACTATCTATGGCTAAGTTTGCTAAAGACAAGCTACTTTGTGCGAAAACACACAAAATCAGAAAAAATGTTCAATGTTCCTTTAGTACCTATGCAATTAGGCTTAAATGAAGATATTTATGCAGAGTTTCAACTAACTATGGCTAAGTTTGCTAAAGACAAGCTATTTTCTTTCGAAAAAAAACAAAATCAGAAAAAATGTTCTAGGGTGCTTTATTAAAATTGATAGTTTGATATAATTAAGATATTTATTCTGAGATTTAACTAGTCATGACTTATTATTCTAAGGACGATTTATTTTATTGAACAAACATACAAAATAAGAAGTACGAAGTAAACTGATAATCTATAACAAACGCACTTAGGCTGAAATGAAGATATTTATGCATAGTTTAAACTATCTTTGTCTAAGTTTGCTAAAGACAAGCTATTTTCTTGCGAAATCACAAAAAATAAGACAAAATGTTCAATGTTACTTTAGTACCTACGCAATTAGGCTTAAATGAAGATATTTATGCAGAGTTTCAACTAGTTATGGCTAAGTTTGCTAAAGACAAGCTATTTTCTTGCGAAAACACAAACAAAATCATAAAAAATGTTCAATGTTCCTTTATTACCTACGCAATTAGACTAAAAATGAAGATATTTATGCACAGTGTCAACTAGATATGGTTAAGTTTGCTATAGACAAGCTATTTTCTTGCGAAAACACACAAAATCAGAAAAAATGTTCAGTGTTCCTTTAGTACATACACAATTAGGCTAAAAATGAAGATATTTATGCACAGTTTCAACTAGCTATGGCTAAGTTTGCTAAAGACAAGCTCTTTTCTTGCGAAAACACACAAAATCATACAAAATTTTCAATGTTCCTTTATTACATAAGAAATTAGTATTATAAGTATATCTTTATTCAGATTTTCAACTAGCTATTTCTAAGTGTTCTAAAGACAAGCTATTTTCTTGCGAAAACACACAAAACATAAAAAAAAATGTTCAATAGTCCTTTAGTACCTACTCAATTAGACTAAAAATGAAGATATTTAAGCAGAGTTTCAACTAGCTAGGGCTAAGTTTGCTAAAGACAAGCAATTTTCTTGCGAAAACACACAAACTCAGAAAAAATGTTCAGTGTTCATTTATTACATACAAAATTAGGCTTAAATGAAGATATTTATGCACAGTTTCAACTAGCTATGGCTAAGTTTGCTAAAGACAAGCTATTTTCTTGCGAAAACATAAAAAATCAGAAAAAATGTTCAATGTTTCTTTGGTACCTACGCAATTAGGCTGAAATGAAGATATTTATGCATAGTTTCAACTATCTATGGCTAAGTTTGCTAAAGACAAGTAATTTTCTTGCGAAAACACACAAAATCAGAAAAAATGTTCAATGTTCCTATAGTACCTACGCAATGGGGCTGAAATGAAGATATTAATGCAGAGTTTCAACTAGCTATGGTTAAGTTTGCTAAAGACACAATATTTTCATGCGAAAACACACACAAACTCAAAAAAAATGTTCTGTGTTCATCTAGTACCTACTCACATAGACTAAAATGAAGATATTTATGCAGAGTTTCAACTATCTATGGCTAAGTTTGCTAAAGACAAGCTATTTTCTTGCGAAAACATACAAAATCAGAAAACATGTTCAGTGTTCCTTTATTACATACACAATTAGGCTAAAAATGAAGATATTTATGCACAGTTTCAACTAGCTATGGCTAAGTTTGCTAAAGACAAGATATTTTCGTGCGAAAACACACAAAATCTGAAAAAATTTTCTATGTTCCTTTAGTACCTACGCAACTAGACTAAAATGAAGATATTTATGCAGAGTTTCAACTATCTATGGCTAAGTTTGCTAAAGACAAGCTATTTTCTTGCGAAAACACACAAAATCAGACAAAATGTTCAATGTTCCTCTAGTATCTACTCAATTAGTCTTAAATGAAGATATTTATGCAGAGTTTCAACTATCTATGGCTAAGTTTGCTAAAGACAAGCTATTTTCTTGTAAAAACACAAACACACTACGCAATTAGACTAAAAATGAAGGTATTTATGCAGATTTTCAACTAGCTATGGCTAAGTTTGCTAAAGACAAGCTATTTTCTTGCGAAAACATACAAAATCAGAAAACATGTTCAGTGTTCCTTTAGTACATACACAATTAGGCTAAAAATGAAGATATTTATGCACAGTTTCAACTATCTATGGCTAAGTTTGCTAAAGACAAGATATTTTCGTGTGAAAACACACAAATTCAGAAAAAATGTTCAATGTTCCTTTAGTACCTACGCAATTAGGCTGAAATGAAGATATTTATACAGAGTTTCAACTATCTATGGCTAAGTTTGCTAAAGACAAGCTATTTTCTTGCGAAAACACAAAAAATCTCAAAAAAAGTTCAATGTTCCTTTAGTACCTACGCAATTAGGCTTAAATGAAGAAATTTATTAATATTTTAAACTAACTATTGCTAAGTTTGCTAAATAAAAGCTATTTTATTGCGAAAACACAAACAAAAACAGAAAAAATTTTCAATGATCCTTTATTACCTACTCAATTAGTATATAAATGAAGATATTTATGCACAGTTTCAACGATCTAGGTCTAAGTTTTCTAAAAACCTGCTATTTTCTTGCGAAAACACACAAACTCAGGAAAAATTTTCTATGTTCATTTAGTACCTAAGCAATTAGGCTAAAAATGTAGACATTTATGCAGAGTTTCAACTAGCTATGGATAAGTTTTCTAGAGACAAGCTATTTTCTTGCAAAAACACACAAAATAAGAAAAAATATTGTTCGGTTAGGTTAAGTTAGGTTAGGTTAGGTTAGCCTATGTACGCGCGCATATAGGTTTGGTTAGTTTGTATTTAGTTTGGTTAGGTTAAGTTTGGTTTGTTTAGGTTAAATTATGTTTGGTTAGGCTATGTTAGGTTAGGCTAGGTTAGCCTACGTACGCGCGCGTACGTAGGCTAACCTAGCCTAACCTAACCTAACCTAACTTAACCTAACCTAACTTAATCCAACCAAACCTAACCTATATGCACGCGTACGTAGGCTAACCTAACCTAATCTAACTTAACCTAACCTAACAATATTTTTTCTGATTTTATGTGTTTTCGCAAGAAAATAGATTGTCTTTAGCAAACTTAGCCATAGAGAGTTTAAACTGAGCATAAATAACTTCAATTTGAGCATAAGTGCGTATTGAATACATGCGCATATACAATTCTTTCTGAGGTTGTGTGTTTTTGCAAGAAAATAGCTGGTCTTTAGAAAACTTAATTAAATATCGATGAAACTGTGAATAAATATATTAATTTTTATTCTGATTGCGAGTTTCCTCAGGTACAAGTGAAAATTTTTTCTGATTTTTTTTGTGTTTTCGCAATAAAATTGATTTTATTTATAAAACTTATAAATTGATTGTTTAAAATCTTAATAAATTTCTTAATTTAAGACTAATTGAGTATGTACTAAAGGAACATTGAACATTTTTTGTGATTTTGTGTGTTGTCACAAGAAAATTGCTTGTCTTTAGCAAACTTGGCCACAGATGAGTTGAAACTCTGCATAAATATCTTCATTTCAGCCTAATTGCGTAGGTACTAAAGGAACATTGAATAGTTTTTATGATTTTGTGTGTTTTTGCAAGAACATAGCTTGTCTTTAGAAAACTTAGCCATATCTAGTTAAAACAGTGCATAATATCTTCATTTTTAGCCTAATTGTGTATGTACTAAAGGAACACTGAACATGTTTTCTGATTTTGTATGTTTTCGCAAGAAAATAGCTTGTCTTTAGCAAACTTAGCCATAGCTAGTTGAAAATCTGCATAAATATCTTCATTTTTATTCTAATTGCGTAGTGTTTTTGTGTTTTCGCAAGAAAATAGCTTGTCTTTAGCAAAATTAGCCAGAGATAGTTGAAACTATGAATACATTTATAAATTTAATCATTATTTCGTAGGTAATAAAGTAACATTTAAAATTTTGTATGAGTTTGTGTTTTCGCAAGAAAATAGCTTTGTCTTTAGCAAACTTAGCCATAGCTAGTTAAAACTCTGCATAAATATCTTCATTTAAGTATATTTGCGTAGGTACTAAAGTAACACTGAACATTTTTTTGATTTTGTGTGTTTTCGCAAGAAAATAGCTTGTCTTTAGCAAACTTAGCCATAGCTAGTTGAAACTGTGCATAAATATCTTCATTTTTAGTCTAATTGTGTAGGTACTAAAGGAACACTGAACATTTTTTCTGATTTTGTATGTTTTCGCAAGAAAATAGCTTGTCTTTAGCAAACTTAGCCATAGCTAGTTGAAACTCTGCATAAATATCTTCATTTTTAGTCTAATTACGTAGGTACTAAAGGAATACTCAAAGTTTTTTCTCATTTTGTTTGTGTTTTCCCAAGAAAATAGCTTGTCTATAGCAAACTTAACCATTGCTAGTTCAAACTGTGCATAAATATCTTCATTTAAGCACAATTGTATAGGTGCTAAAGGAACATTGAACATTTTTTCTGATTTTGTGTGTTTTCGCAAGAAAATAGCTTGTCTTTAGCAAACTTAGCCATAGATAGTTGAAACTGTGCATAAATATCTTCATTTCAGTCTAATTGCGTAGGTACTAAATGAACATTGAACATTTTTTCTGATTTTGTGTGTTTTCGCAAGAAAATAGCTTGTCTTTAGCAAACTTAGCCATAGATAGTTGAAACTCTGCATAAATATCTTCATTTTATCCTAATTGAGTAGGTACTAAAGGAAAAATTAACATTTTTCCTGATTTTGTTTGTGGTTTCTCAAGAAAATAGTTTGTGTCTATCAAAATTAGCCATAGCGAGTTGACACTGTGCATAAATATTTTCATTTTTAGCCTAGTTGCATATGTAATACGGGAACACTTAAAATTTTTTCTGATTTTGTTTGTGTTTTCTCACGAAAATAGCTTGTCTTTAGCAAACTTAGCCATAGCTAGTTGAAACTCTTCATAATTATATTCATTTAAGACTAAGTTCTTATTTTATACGTTAACAATTAAAATTTTGTCTTATTTTTTGTGTTTTCGAACGAAATTTGATTTTCTTTAGCAAAATTAGACAAATCTAGATTAAACCATTCATAAATATATTCATTTCAGCCTAATTGCGTAGGTACTAAAGGAATATTGAACATTTTTCTGATTTTGTGTGTTTTCGCAAGAAAATAGCTTGTCTTTAGCAAACTTAGCCATAGCTAGTTGAAACTGTGCATAAATATCTTCATTTAATCCTAATTGTGTAGGTACTAAAGGAACATTGAACATTCTTTCTGATTTTGTGTGTTTTCGCAAGAAAATAGCTTGTCTTTAGCAAACTTAGCCATAGCTAGTTGAAACTCTGCATAAATATCTTCATTTTTAGTCTAATTGCGTAGGTACTAAAGGAACATTGAACATTTTTTCTGATTTTTTGTGTGTTTTCTCAAGAAAATAGATTGTCTTTAGAAAACTTATACATAGATATTTGAAAATCTGCATAAATATCTTAATTTCAGACTAATTGCGTAGGTACTAAATGAACATTGAACATTTTTTGTGATTTTGTGTTTTCGCAAGAAAATATCTTGTCTTTAGCAAACTTAGACATAGCTAGTTGAAACTGTGCATAAATATCTTAATTTTTAGCCTAATTGTGTAGGTACTAAAGGAACATTGAAAATTTTTTCTGATTTTGTGTTTTTTTTGGCAAGAAAATAGCTTGTCTTTAGCAAACTTAGCTATAGCTAGTTGAAACTGTGCATAAATATCTTCATTTTTAGTCTAATTGCGTAGGTACTAAAGGAACATTGAACATTTTTTCTGATTTTGTTTGTGTTTTCGCAAGACAATAGCTTGTCTTTAGCAAACTTAGCCATAACTAGTTGAAACTCTGCATAAATATCTTCATTTAAGCCTAATTGCGTAGGTACTAAAGGAACATTGAACATTTTTTCTGATTTTGTGTGTTTTCGCAAGAAAATAGCTTTTCTTTAGCAAACTTAGCCATAGATAGTTGAAACTCTGCATAAATATCTTCATTTAAGCCTAATTGCGTAGGTACTAGAGGAACATTGAACATTTTACTTCTGATTGTGTGTGTTTTTGTAAGAAAATAGCTTGTCTTTAGCAAACTTATCCATAGCTAGTTGAAACTCTGCATAAATATCTTCATTTTTAGCCTAATTGCATAGGTACTAAGTGAACATTGAACATTTTTTTCTGAGTTTGTGTGTTTTCGCACGAAAATAGCTTGTCTTTAGCAAACTTAGCCATAGTTAGTTGAAACTCTGCATAAATATCTTCATTTAAGCCTAATTGCATAGGTACTAAAGGAACATTGAACATTTTTTCTGATTTTGTGTGTTTTCGCACGAAAATAGCTTGTCTTTAGCAAACTTAGCCATAGATAGTTGAAACTCTGCATAAATATCTTCATTTAAGCCTAATTGCGTAGGTACTAGAGGAACATTGAACATTTTAATTCTGATTTTGTGTGTTTTTGCAAGAAGATAGCTTGTCTTTAGCAAACTTAGCCATAGCTAGTTGAAACTCTGCATAAATATCTTCATTTAAGTCTAATTGCGTAGGTACTAAAGGAACATTGAACATTTGTTCTCATTTTGTGTGTTTTCGCACGAAAATAGCTTGTCTTTAGCAAACTTAGCCATAGCTAGTTGAAACTCTGCATAAATATCTTCATTTTTAGTCTCACAAGTATGGTATTAATTTTTCTATCTCCCACCAAAAAATTTAGAATTGAACTTTAAATTTGTTTATGTCTTTGTGAAATAAAGAACTGAAGTGGCAGCTTTTTGTTTTCTCTGGTGAAATTAGAATTGAATTGTGTTCATTGGTAAAGTTCAGAAGAGAACTTGAACTTTCCTTGACTTCGTTGACAAAATTTTAAATTGAACTAGAACTTTTTATCTTCCGTGAAAATAATCCCAAGTATGGTATTAATTTTTCTATCTTCTATCGAAAAATTTGGAATTGAAGTTTAAATTTCTTTATTTCTTTGCGAAATAAAGAACGGAAGTGTAAGATTTTTGTTTCCTCTGGATAAATTATAATTGAAGTGTGTTCTTTGGTAAAGTTCAGAAGAGAACTTGAACTTTTCTTGACATCGTTGAGAAAATTTTAAATTGAACTAGAACTTTTTATCTTTCGTGAAAATATTCACAAGTATGGTATTACTTTTTCTATCTTCCACCGAAAAATTAGAATTGAACTTTAAATTTCTTTATGTATTTGTGAAATAAAGAACTGAAGTGGAAGATTTTTGTTTTCTCTGGAGAAATTAGAATTGAAGTGTGTTCTTTGGTAAAGTTCAGAAGAGAACTTGAACTTTTCTTCACTTCGTTGAGAAAATTTTTAATTGAACTAGAACTTTTTATCCTCCGTGAAAATATTCACAAGTATGGTATTACTTTTTCTATCTTCCACAGAAAAATTTAGAAGTGAACTTTAAATTTCTTTGTCTTTGTGAAATAAAGAACTGAAGTGGAAGATTTTTATTTTCTCTGGAGAAATTAGAATTGAATTGTGTTCTTTGGTAAAATTCCGAAGAGAACTTGAACTTTTTTATCTTCTGTGAAAAATTTGGAACAGTATTTTAAATTTTTCATCTCTTCGAGTCAGATCTGAACTAAAGTGAAAAATTTTTATATTATTTGGAAAAATAGAAATGATCAATGACTAATTTCTTTTTCATTGAGAAAATTCAGAAGAGAACTTGAACTTTCCTTCACTTCATTGAGAAAATTTTAAATTGAACTATAACTTTTTATCTTCCGGGAAAATATTCACACGTATGGTATTACTTTTTCTATCTTCCACCGAAAAATTTAGAATTGAACTTTAAATTTTTTATTGGGGAAATTAGAATTGAATTGTGTTCTTTGGTAAAATTAAGAATAGAACTCGAATATTCACGATCAAAGTATAACTTTTCCTATCTTCTATGACAAATTTGGAACAGAACTTTAAATTTCTTCATCTCTTTGAGAAAAAAAATCTGAACTGAAGTGGAAATTTCTATATTATTTTTGGGAAAAAAGATTTAATCAATAACTTTTTCATTTTCATTGAGAAAATTCAGAATCGAAGTTGAACTTTTCTTCTTCCGGGGAAATATTTGGAACAGAACTTCAATTTTTTTCATCTCTTTGAGAAAGGTCGGAATTGAATTTAAGAAGATTTAGAATTAAAGTGTAACTTTTTATCTTCATGGAAAATAATCACAATCATAGTATAACTTTTCCTATCTTCTATGTAGAAATTTAGAACTGAACTTTAAATTTTTTATGTCATGGCGAACTTAAAACTGAAGTGGCAGCTTTTTATTTTCTATGGAGAAATTAGAATTGAATTGTGTTCTTTGATAAAATTCAGAAGAGAACTTGAAGATTCACGATCAAAGTATAACTTTTCCAATATTCTATGAAAAATTTGGAACATAACATTAAATTTTTTTCATCTCTATGTGAAAAGTCGGAACTGAATTTAAGAAAATTTAGAATTAAAGTGAAACTTTTTATCTTCATGGAAAATAATCACTATCATAGTATAACTTTTCCTATCTTCGACAGAAAAATTTAGAACAGAACTTTAAATTTGTTATGTCTTGGTGAACTTAAAACTGAAGTGGAAGCTTTTTATTTTCTCTGGAGAAATTAGAATTGAATTGTGTTTGTTGGTAAAATTCAGAAGAGAACATGAACTTTTCTATCTTCTATGAAAAATTTGGTATAGTATTTTAAATTTTTCATCTCTTTGAGAAAAATCTGAACTGAAGTAGAAAATTTTTATATTATTTTGGAGAAATAGAATTGATCAATAACATATTTCATTTTCAATGAGAAAATTCAGACTCGAAGTTGAACTTTTCTTCTTCCGAGAAAATATATTGAACAGAACTTTAAATTTTTTCCTCTCTTTGAGAACGGTCGGAACTGAATTTAAGAAAATTTAGAATTAAAGTGAAACTTTTTATCTTCATAGAAAATAATCACAATCAAAGTAAAACTTTTCCTATCTTCTAAGGAAAAATTTAGAACTGAACTTTAAATTTTTTATGTGTTGGTAAACTTAAAACTTAAGTGGAAGCTTTTTATTTTCTCTGGAGAAATTAGAATTGAATTGTGTTCTTTGGTAAAATTCAGATTAGAACTTGATCTTTTCTATCTTCTAAGAAAAATTTGGAAGAATATTTTAATTTTTTTCATCTCTTTGAGAAAAATCTGAATTGAAGTGGAAAATTTTATATTATTTTGGGAAAATAGAATTGATCAATAACTTATTTAATTTTCATTGAGAAAATTCGGAATCGAAGTTGAACTTTTCTTCTTCCGGGGAAATATTTGGAACAGAACTTTAAATTTTTTCATCTCTTTGAGAATGGTCAGAACTGAATTTAAGAAAATTTAGAATTAAAGTGAAATTTTTTATCTTCATAGAAAATAATCACAATCATAGTATAACTTTTCCTATCTTCTACGGAAAAATTTAGAAGTGAACTTTAAATTTTTTATGTCTTGGGACTTTTCTTGTTCCGGGAAAATATTTGGAATAGAACTTTAAATTTGACTCTTTGAGAAAGGTCGGAACGTAAAAATTTAAAAAATACCATTTTAAAAAATTCAAGAAAGTATTTACAAATTGGGGAGGGGAATCTTTGTATAGCCATAAAAAAGCCATAAAAAAGTATTTAAAAAAATGGAGAGGGGACTCTTTGGGGGGGGCCCGGGGAGGGTGTTTGGGGGACCCTTGGGGGAGGGTGTCCCTTCTGTGTCTCAATGCACAAAAAAAGTATAAGAAATGGGGGAGGGAAGGGGAGGGGAGGAGGGGAGGGGAGGAGGAGGGGAGGGGAGGAGGGGAGGAGAAGGTGGGAGGAGGAGGAGGGAGGAGGAGGAGGAGGAGGAGGAGGAGGAGGAGGAGGAGGAGGAGGAGGAGGAGGAGGAGGAGGGAGGGGAGGGGGAGGAGGGAGGAAGAGGGAGGGGGGCCCTTTGGGGCCAGGGGGGGCCTTTGGGGCCTGGGGGGGCCCTTTGAGGACCGGGGGGAGGGCCTTTGTGGTCCGGGGTGCCCTTTGGGGATCCGGGGGCCCTTTGAGGACCAGAGGAGGGCCTTTGAGGGTCTGAGGAGGGCGTTTGGGGGGGTTGGGGCTCTATGGGAGCTTGGGGGGCCTTTGAGTACCGGGGGCTTCCTTCGGGGTTGGGGTGGGGATCGGAACCCTTTGGGGTTGGGGTAGAGGACCTCGCAACACTGTTCAAATGGAACTTGTGTATTATAACGACCACAGAGTTTCACCCTCAAATTCTCTTCTAAAACCTTTCCTAAAATCTTCTTTCAAAATGTCTCTAACTGTTTCGCCGAAATAATCCCATAAAATGGATAAAAACGTTTCGCCCAAATAATCCCTAAACGTAATTTTAGCGTGTTCCTTTTGTTTGGCATCTCTGCGCTAACGCATTTCAAATTTCTAGGAAACCCTTTCCTACGTTAATCTCTTAATCTCATAAATTTTCCTAGCTAAACTATTAGGGTTTCGTTAGAATATCAATTTATCTCTCCGACTTAAAGCTCCGTGAAGCCGTATTTAAAAATAGAATTTCTATCTCTTTAGACTCCCGCATAATTCCAAGATAACAAGTGATGTCAATTATAATTCCTGACACTAAAGATCAATGAAGCCCTATTTAAAAATAGAATATTAATTTTTCTCTCTGACCTAAAGAATGTTTATCCCTCAGACCTAAGATTAAAGAAGCCTTAATGTTTCTTAATTCTCCCCTTCGTGAATCAATAATTTCCCCTAGCGATTATGTAAATCAAGTTCACAGGTGCTACTCGTGACAGGACCACGTGGTTCAATAATTCCCCCTAGCGATTATGTAAATCCACGGAAATTCACTTCCCCCTCGAGTCCTTGACATTCACCCCTAGCATGCACTTGTCCAAAAACAACAATAATAAATACATCCCTCAGACCTAAAGATTAAAGAAACCTTAATGTTTCTTAATTCCCCCCTTCATGAATCAATAATTTCCCCTAGCGATTATGTAAATCAAGTTCACAGGTTAAGCTAACCAAACAATAATGAAGCCATGTTTGTTTCTTAATTCCCCCCTTCGTGAATCAATAATTTCCCGTTATCGGATCAATAAAATTCCCAATCGATTACGCAATCAAGTTCTCGGAAATTCACTTCCCCCTTGAGTCCTAGATCAATAACATTGTTCCCGTTAGAATTCAATGCGCATGTGCAACCTTCGTCCCGGAGTTATTACACATAGAAACAACAAATAAATCGACCTTGGAAAAAGAGGTCATTGACCCCATTACGCAATCTTTCTCCCTATGGGAGGCTATGCCCTTATTTGGTGTACTGATAGGAGATACGTTCTTTTGATAACCGAATTTTGTACTGTCACGACTCAATAATGCATCTCTACTGATGTGTTTGGAGGAATGGTGGGCGTGAGAGGGGGATTAGTTACCCTCCAATAACTTTCGACTATTAAAAAGAACACTAGCCCTCTCAATGTCCAATTGAATGAGTCCATTTTGAAGTTTTACGACAACTCTATCAATAATAACCTTATATGCCCCAGGGCATAACTTACAACCTTTGCCCTGGGGGCACTGGGGGGGGGGGGGCTGTCATCCTTAAATGCATAATTTCCAGAACTTTCAGCTACGTTGAACAAAATGGCTATCTCTAAACTTTGATTGAAAATTTTTGGGGAAAGGGTGGGCGTGAGAGGGGAGTTAATTACTATCCACTCGCGACTATTAAAAAGGGCAATTTCAATTTCCAATCAAATTAGCCCTTTTTGAAATTTCTACAACAACTTTCAATATAAACCTTATATGCCCCCAGGGCATAACTTAAAAACCTTGCACTGAGGGCTCTGAGGGGGTTGTCATCCTAAAAGACCTAATTTTCTGAACTTTCAACTACATTGAACAAAATAGATATCTCAAAATGTTGATTGGATGTGCTTGGGAAAATTGTGGGCGTGAGAGAGGGGTTAGTTGCCCTTCAATCCCTTTCCACAATTAAAAAGGGCACTAGCCCTTTCAATTCCCAATTGAATGAGCCCTTTTTGAAGTTTCTACAACATCTCTTTCTATAAAACTTTGCCCCCAGGGCATAACTTACAACCCTTGCCCTGAGAACTGTGAGGGGGAGGGGTTGTCACCCTTAAAGACAGAATTTTCAAAACTTTCAACTACGTTGAATAAAATGGGTATCAAAAATGTTTGATTGTAGGTGTTTTGGGAAAATGTGGGCGTGAAAAGGGGGTTAGTTGCCATCCAATCACTTTTGACTATTAAAAAGAGCACTAACCCTTTGAATTTCCAATCGAACGAGCCCTTTTTCAAGTTTCTACGACAAAGATTTCAATGAAAACCTTATATGCCCCCAGGACATAACTTATAACCCTTGCCCTGAAGACTGTGGGGGGAGTTTCCTCAACTTGTGGGGGGAGTTTGTTCAACTGCGTGGAACAAAATGGCCATCTCAAAATTGTGATTGGATCTGTTTTGGTAAATAGTGGGCGTGGAAGGGGTGTTAGTTGCCTTCCAATCACTTTCGACTATTAAAAAGGGCACTAGCCATTTCAATTTCCAATTGAAGGAGCCCTTTTTTAAGTTTCTACGATAACGCGTTCAATAAAAACCGTATATGCCCCCCGGGCATAACTTACAACCCTTGCCCTGAGGGCTGCGGGGAGGGGGGGGGTTGTCATCCTCAAACACCTAATTTACAGAACTTAAAATTACGTTGAATAAAATGGCTATCTCAAAACTTTTATTGGATGTGTTTGGGGAAAAGGTGGGCATGAGAGGGGGGTTAGTTGCCCTGCCCTCCAATCACTTTCGACTACTAATAAGGGCACTAGCCCTTTGAATTCCCAATCGAATGAGCCTTAAGTTTCTAGGACAACGCCTTCTATAAAAACCTTATAAGCCCTTAGGGCATAACTTACAACCCTTGCCCTGAAGGCTGTGGGGGATTGTCCTCCTCAAAACATCATTTCTATCAGGAAATCAACTACGCTGAAAAAAATGGCTATCTCAAAATTTTGATTGGATGTGTTTCGGGAAATGGTGGGCGTGGAAGGGGTGTTAGGTGCCTTCCAATCACTTTCGACTATTAAAAAGGGCACAAGCCACTCCAATTTCCTATTGAATGAGCCCTTTTTGAAGTTACTACGACAACTTCTTCGATACGGAGTGCCCTGCTCTAAAGGAAAAAAAAATAATACATTGTGCCAACATCGTTTTTATATGCCCCTGGGCATAACTTAAAACCCCTTGCCCTGAGAGTTGTGGGGGAGTGTCCTCCTCAAAAACATATTTTCTTTGTGGAAATCAACTACGCTGAACAAAATGGCTATCTAAAAATTTTGATTGGATGTATTTGGGGGAATGATGGGCGTGGGAGGGATGGGGCTAGTTGCCCTCCAATTACTTTCGACTATTAAAAAGGGCACAAGCCACTCCAATTTCCAATCGAATGAGCCCTTTTCGAAGTTTCTACGACAACTCCTTCGATACGAAGTGCCCTAGTATCAACAAAAAATTTATACATTGTGCCAACATCGTTCTTTACTTAGGCAGCGCGATTGTGCTGCCTATGATGTTTAGGCAGATGTTATCAAAACAAACTATGAGCATGTGGACTTTCAAAAAGGCGTAAAAGCAATATCTGAAGAACAGCTTATATTATTAATTTAGACCTTTAAGGGTAAGTTGTAGGGGATTTTGAACTAGCCAGAAGGCACTATATTTATACTTTTAATGCTACCACTACAGTCAATGCAACTAATGACGCTAAAGGTATTAAGATGAAACTTTTAGGGAACGCTTAGGAGTTTCAATTAAAGGAAAAAAACTGTATGCATGAATGTTTTCAAAAAAGCATATAAACAATATCATAGGCAGCACCAGTCTATAATAGCTAGAAATATCATTGAAACTTTTAAAGGAGCTAATTCAATTCAAAATTAAAAGTTTTGGTGCCTGTTTTAAAAGTAAGAAGAGATTGGAGGGCAAGCAGCTCTTCTCTCAAGCCCATTCATTTTCCAAACGCTTCCAGTCAAACTTTGGAAACAGCCATTTTGTTCAGCATAGTAGAACGGTGCAGTAACTATGTCTTTAGGCATATAAGGCATGTCAACCCCCCACAATTATACAATTGGTCCATTATACTTTAAAACTAAATGTTGCTTTAAAATAAATCAAAAGGCATTGTGTTTATGGTTGCCAATAAGACACTTCAGCAATATATCGAGAACGAAAGGGGTTATTAACCTGAAACTTTTGGGGATACTACTACTACTACTTCTGTTGTTACAATTTTAATAAATCAAAAGAGTGCAAGTGTATCCAGGTTGTCAAAGGTCATAGATAAAATCTTTTGGGAATGAAATTAAGTTTTATTTCTTATATCAACTTCAGAAGCTATAAAATTAAATTAAAAAATACTGTTTTTTTCAGGATTAAAATTGTGGAAAATGTTTCTCCAATATACAAAAAGCAACCTATACTATGGATTCTTATAGAAAAAAACTGAAAACATATAAAATATTATTTTTTCCATGAAAAAGACTATGTCAATAAAAAACGAACAGAAATTAATTTAAAAAACTTTTTCCATAAAACAAGTTTTTCAAATGAAAGTAAAGAGCTCCTTAAGCCAAAAATGAGGAGAAATAAAGTCAAATACTCTACTAAGCGTATAAGTACGATAAATTACTATCAGTAAATATATAAATCATTTCAAAACGAGCTGAAATTACAATAAATAGCCAAATCAAACTCGGAACAAGCAAAAATTAACATGAGTAGGGCTAATAAGCCCTATGCCTTCTCAAGATCAGAACACAATTTGCACTTTACTAAAAACGAAATATGTTTGAAATGCTTTCAGTTTCCTTACTTTCATAAATAAAAAATTATCAAAACTTTAAGGAACAAATATCAAAATATGTCAATCAAAGTGACAATCAATCCCTGGTCATTAGTTTTTGTGTTTTTTGTAATTTTTTTTTTTTTTTTTTGATTTTTTTGGTTTTTTTTTTTAGTAAAGCATAAATTGTGTTCTGATCTTGAGAAGGCATTGGGGTTATCAGCCCTATTCATGTTAATTTTTGCTCGTTTTCAGTTTGACTCGACTGTTTATAGTAATTTCTGTTCCTTGTGAGTTTCATTTATTTATTGGTTGTGATTTGTGGTAGTTTTACGCTTGGAGGATTATTTGACTTCATTTTTGCTCATTCTTGGCCTAATGGAGCACTTTACTTTTCTTTTAAAAACTTGTTCTGTGGAAAAAGTTTTTAAATAAATTTATTAAGAGATCCAAAGCTCTATAGACCTACCATGACAATGCCAAACATTACCTGTATTAAAGGGTCATAATCCTACAATTTATTTCTATTTTCCTTTCTCACAGGGACACTTTGTGTGGTCCTGCTGTTTATTTATTTTCAAGGCTCAATGTGGCAACACTGATGAAACTGTATATCCTGACAGCTTAAAAATTTAAATTATGATTTTCAAGTATGAAATCATAATCTTAAATTATGATTTCATAATTTTAAAAAAAATTATTTTAAATTATGCTTTTTCATTTTATGATTTTTTATAAAATTTAATTTAAAAAAAATTTAAATGATGATTTCCAAGTATGAAATCATAATTCTAATTTATGATTTCATAATTTTAAAAAAATTTAATTATGTTATATATTTTCAAATGTGAATAAATCTAAGGTGGGTCAAGGGGGCAAAAAAGATTTCATCTTCTATTTTCTTTGTTTTAAATAAACTTAAATATAAGCGATCAAACTAGTAGGTGATTGAATAACAGGTATATTGCCGTATTTAATATTCACAGCATTTTGGTAACTTACGCTGACGATTTTATTTCCGTTCAATAGTTTGAGCGGAAATAGAATTAAGGATTCAGTTTTTAAAAGAAATGCACAAATGCAATAGTAGTATGTTACCTTATACTTCTAATACTTTATGTTCCATCCTGTGTTATTTGCGGCCTTTACGTTCCCTGGCACCTTTCCATGGCAGATTAGCAGATTGATTATTAGGAAAGGTTTTTTAGGGAAAGCTGTCAATCACCCATGTGTTATCCACAGTTCCATTTTTGAAGTCTGTGGAAACAGTTTGACGTGTTCGGTGAGATTACGTTCCTTGGCGTTTGATGGACCTTTGCAAAAAAGGGGTAATTAGTGATTGGATAATTTTTTAACCTGAAATCTCTGAATAAAATATTTTTGGAGCATGTACTTGACGATGGATAAAAGGGTTAAGGTGATTAGCAATTACGAGCGGGGATTCCCCACCTGTTCCTAAACATTGCAAAAAAGATAGTAGTATGATTTGCGAATTTGATCCTATTAAGGTGGAGAAAAAAAGAAAAGGGTTTAGCATTTGCAAATCCTTCAATGTGTTGTCAATTTAAAAACCAAAAATACTCAGAATCAAACGTAATTGGGGATCTGCCTCAAGGGGAAGGCTCAGAGGCCCTTCGTTCCCCCATCTCTGAGGGCTGGGGAGGGGGGGTCAATTTTGGAGGGAAAACCAAAAATGCTCAGAATCGAAAATAAATGGGATCTTCCTCAAGGGGAAGGCTCAGTGGCCCTTCGTTCCCCCATTTCTGAGGGCAGGGGAGGGGGGGAGGTCAATTTTGGAGGGAAAACTAAAAATGCTCAGAATCGAAGATAATTTCCATTCGTCTTAGTTTTTAACGATGCTCCTTATTTCTAGTTGAAAATGCTCATTTTTTAATTTAATTGGGAGTGAAAAGTCAAACTCTGACATAAAGAACAAGGTATTTTGGAGGGGGTATCTGATGAAATAATTTAGGTCGTATGATCAATTTAATTTATTTTTTAAATTCAATAGTTTTTCAGTAAGGACACTCGATATTCTAAAAGTGTCTGATTAAAACTTTTACCTTGAGCATCTCTTGTGTTAGTAGACTTTAAAAAAGTTACATTGCTTAGGGCTGGTGTATCTGTTGAAATAAGTTTTTTCGTATTATAACTTTAATTAATTATTTAATTAAGTAGCTTTTAAGTAAGGACACTCGATATACTAATAGTATTTTATTCATACTTTTACATTGAGCATCGATGCCATTAGCAGAATTTCAAAAAGGATCATTTATGAGGGCTGGCGTATCTGATGAAATAATTTAGGACGTATGATCAATTTAATTTATTTTTTTTTATTCAGTAGTTTTTCAGTAAGGACACTCGATATCCTAAAAGTGTTTGATTCAAACTTTTACCTTGAGCATCTATGCTGTAAGCAGAATTTCAAAAAAAGATCGTTTATGAGTGCTGGCGTATCTGATGAAATAATTTAGGTCGTATGATCAATTTAATTTATTTTTTAATTCAGTAGTATTTTCAGTAAGGACACTCGATATCCTAAAAGTGTTTGATTCAAACTTTTACCTTGAGAATCGATGTTGTTGGGTCCCAGTCCACCAGCCTGAATGGTGGAAATCCACTAGCTCAGTATTGGGGTCTTAGTCCACCGGCCTGAATGGTGGAAATCCACTAGCTCAGAATTGGGGTCTCAGTCCACCAGCCTGAATGGTGGAACTTCACTAGCTCAGAATTGGGGTCATAGTCCACCAGCCTGAATGGTGGAAATACACTAGCTCGGAATTGGGGACTCAGCCCACCAGCCTGAATGGTTGAAATTTACTAGCTCAGTATTGGGGTTTCAGTCCACTAGCCTGAATGGTTGAAATCCACTAGCTCAGAATTGGGGTCTTAGTCCACCAGCCTGAATGGTGGAAATTCACTAGCTCAGAATTGGGGTCTTAGCCCACCAGACTGAATGGTTGAAATTCACTAGATCAGAATTGGGATCCTAGTGTTCAGATTGGAGCGTTGGGGTCCGACTATCTGGGCTTTATTTGTCAAGGTCTGAATGCTAAGCGATGGACATGAGCTCGATTGGGACCCCATTGTGAAAATGGAAAACAAAAAACAAAAATATATTGTTAGTATGTGTGTGTAGAGCATGGCATGGTTACTGCTAGGGCAACAGTCTAACCGTTGACGGTTTTAGGTATCCGTGAATAAGTTCTAAGGTGAGATTGGAAGTTGGGACAAATTTTTGGAGTTGCGCACCTCACCTGCCCAGAGTCTCAGGCAAGTGACCCTAAATTTGAAAAAGTGGAAATTGGCTCAGATTTTCTAAACTGAGCTGAGACAATGAATAGATACTATTGGGAAAGTGATTGGAGACGCTGGGCATCAGTGAACAAGTGCTAAATTGAGAGAGGAATTTCGAACAACATTTGGGGGTGCCCACCCACCCAGAGTCTCCGGCAGGTGACCCAAAAATTAAAAAAACACACAGAGACGACAGACACAAAGAGACGAATCACACACAGAGAGGACAAACACACAGAAAACGACACATAGAGACGACACATGCACAGAGACTATACACACACAGAGTCAACACACACAGAGAGACGAGACATACACACAGAAATGACAAACACATATAGAGACGACACACACAAAGAGATGACACACACATAGAGACAACACAAACACACACAGACAACATCCACACAGAGACGACACACATAGAGACGACACACTCAAATAGACGACTTACATATAGAGACGACACACACACAGAGACGACAAACACACAGAGACTACACACATAGAGAGACGACATACACACAGAGACGACACACACAAAGAGACGACTTACAAATAGATAAGACACACACACAGAGACGACAAAAAAACAGAGACGACACACATAGAGAGACGACACGCACACTGAGACGACAAACACACAGAGACAACACACACACACAGATACGAAACACACAAAGAGACAACACACACACACAGAAACGAAACACACAAAGAGACGACACACGCACAGAGAGGACAAACACACAGAAACGACAGTCACACACAGAGATGACACACACATAGAGACAACACAGACATAGAGATGAAAGACACACAGATACGAAACATCCACAGAGACGACACATGCACAGAGACGACACATGCACAGAGACGACACACACACAGAGTCCACTCACACAAAGAGACGAATCACACACAGAGAGGACAAACACACAGAAACGACACATAGAGACGACACATGCACAGAGACGATACACACACAGAGTCAACACACACAGAGAAACGAGACACACACACAGAAATGAAAAACACACATAGAGACGACACACACACAAAGAGACGTCACACACACACATACGAAACACACATAGAGACGACACACACATAGACAACACACACAGACAACATCCACACAGAGACGACACACACACACACACAGAGAGACGACACACACACACAGACGGCACACTCAAAGTGACGACTTACACATAGAGACGACACAAGTATGTTACCTTATACTTCTAATACTTTATGTTCCATCCTGTGTTATTTGCGCCCTTTACGTTCCCTGGCACCTTTCCATGGCAGATTAGCAGATTGATTATTAGGAAAGGTTTTTTAGGGAAAGCTGTCAATCACCCATGTGTTATCCACAGTTCCATTTTTGAAGTCTGTGGAAACAGTTTGACGTGTTCGGTGAGATTACGTTCTTTGGCGTTTGATAGACATTTGCAAAAAAGGGGTAATTAGTGATTAGATTATTTTTTAACGTGAAATCTCTGAATAAAATATTTTTGGAGCATGTACTTGACGATGGATAAAAGGGTTAAGGTGATTAGAAATTACGAGCGGGGATTCCCCACCTGTTCCTAAACATTGCAAAAAAGATAGTAGTATGATTTACGAATTTGATCCTACTAAGGTGGAGAAAAAAAGAAAAGGGTTTAGCATTTGCAAATACTTCAATGTGTTGTCAATTTAAAAACCAAAAATACTCAGAATAAAAAAAAAATGGGGATCTGCCTCAAGGGGAAGGCTCAGAGGCCCTTCGTTCCCCCATTTCTGAGGGCAGGGGAGGGGGGGTCAATTTTGGAGGGAAAACCCAAAATACTCAGAATCAAAAATAAACGGTATCTGCCTCAAGGGCAAGGCTCAGCGGCCCCTCCTTCCTCCATTTCTGAGGGCAGGGTAGGGGGGGAGTCAATTTTGGAGGGAAAACCAAAAATACTAAGAATCAAAAATAATCGGGATCTGCCTCAAGGGCAAGGCTCAGAGGCCCCTCCTTCCACCATTTCTGAGGGCAGGGGAGGGGGGGGTCAGTTTCGGAGGGAAAATAAAAAATAATCAGAATCAAACATAAATGGGATCTGCCTGATGGGGAAGGCTCAGAGGTCCTTTCTTCCTCCATTTCTGAGAGCAGGAGAGGGGGGTCAGTTTTTGAGGGAAAATCAAAAATACTCAGAATCGAAGATAATTTCCATTCATCTTAGTTTTTAACGATGCTCCTTATTTCTAGTTGAAAATGCTTATTTTTTAATTTAATTGGGAATGAAAAGTCAAACTCTAACATAAAGAACAAGGTATTTTGGAGGGGGTATCTGATGAAATAATTTAGGTCGTATGATCAATTTAATTTATTTTTTAAATTCAATAGTTTTTCAGTAAGGACACTCGATATCCTAAAAGTGTCTGATTAAAACTTTTACCTTGAGCATCGATGTTGTTATCATAATTTCAAAAAGGATCGTTTATGAGGGCTGGCGTATCTGATGAAATAATTTAGTTCGTATGATCAATTTAATTTATTTTTTAATTCAGTAGTTTTTCAGTAAGGACACTCGATATCCTAGAAGTGTTTGATTCAAACTTTTACCTTGAGCATCGATGTTGTTAGCAGAATTTCAAAAAAGGATCGTTTATGAGGGCTGGCGTATCTGATGAAATAATTTAGGTCGTATGATCAATTTAATTTTTTTTTTAATTCAGTAGTTTCTCAGTAAGGACACTCGATATCCTAAGAGTGTTTGATTCAAACTTTTACCTTGAGCATCTATGATGTTAGCAGAATTTCAAAAAAGGATTGTTTATGATTGCTGGCGTATCTGATGAAATAATTTAGGTCGTATAATTAATTTAATTTATTTTTTAATTCAGTAGTTTTTTTCAGTAAGGACACTCGATATCCTAAAAGTGTTTGATTCAAACTTTTACCTTGAGAATCGATGTTGTTGGGTCCCAGTCCACCAGCCTGAATGGTGGAAATCCACTTGCTCAGTATTGGAGTCTTAGTCCACCAGCCTGAATGGTCGAAATCTACTAGCTCAGTATTGGGGTCTCAGTCCACCAGCCTGAATGGTGGAAATTCACTAGCTCAGAATTGGGGTCTCAGTCGACCAGCCTGAATGTTGAATCGTCTCTCTCTCATAATTGTTGTATTAGTCCAGCAGAAAGAATTGTCGAACTCTACGATCACCTTAGTTTTGTCTCAGTCCAACCTCCAGTATTTTTTAACTTCACTAGCTCAGACTTGGTGTCTTATTCGACATTACTGTCTTGGTTAAATTAAATATATCAGCCGATTTTTCGAAGTCAAAAAGCATGTCTTGGTGAACGACACTATCACGGACTTAGGGTCTTAGTCAGTCTTCAGATTGGAGCGTTGGGGTCCGACTATATGGGCTTTATTTGTCAAGGTCTGAATGCTAAGCGATGGACATGAGCTCGATTGGGACCCCATTGTTAAAATGAAAAACAAAAAACAAAAATATATTGTTAGTATGTGTGTGTAGAGCATGGCATGGTTACTGCTAGGGCAACAGTCTAACCGTTGACGGTTTTAGGTATCCGTGAATAAGTTCTAAGGTGAGATTGGAAGTTGGGACAAATTTTTGGAGGTGCCCACCTCACCTGCCCAGAGTCTCAGGCAAGTGACCCTAAATTTGAAAAAGTGGAAATTGGCTCAGATTTTCTAAACTGAGCTGATACAATGAATAGATAATATTGGGAAAGTGATTGGAGACGCTGGGCATCCGTGAACAAGTGCTAAATTGAGAGAGGAATTTGGGACAATATTTGGGGGTGCCCACCCGCCCAGAGTCTCCGGCAGGTGACCCAAAAATTTAAAAAACACACAGAGACGACCTACACAAAGAGACGAATCACACAAAGAGAGGAAAAACACACATAAAACGACATATAGAGACGACACATGTAGAGAGACGATACACACACACACAAAGTCAACACACACAGAGAGACGAGACATACACACAGAAATGACAAACACACATAGAGACGACACACACAAAGAGATGACACACACATAGAGACAACACACACACACAGAGACAACATCCACACAGAGACGACACACTCAAAGTGACGACTTACACATAGAGACGACACACACACAGAGACGACAAACACACAGAGACGACACACAGAGAGAGACGACACACACACAGAGACGACACACACACAGAGACGACTTACACATACAGACGACACACACACAGAGACGACACACAAACAGAGACGACACACATAGAGAGACGACACCCACACAGAGACGACACATACAAAGAGACAACACACACACACAGATACGAAACACACAAAGAGAAAACAAACACACACAGAAACTAAACACACAAAGAGACTACACACTCACAGATAGTACAAACACAGACACGAAATACACACACAGAGACGACACACACATAGAGACAACACAGACATAGAGATGACAGACACACAGATACGAAACACACACAGAGACGACACATGCACAGAGACTACACACACACACAGAGTCCACACACACACAGAGAGGACAAACACACACAGACGACACACACACACAGAAGACACACACACAGTGATGACACACACACATAAAAGACACATAGAGACGAAACATCCACAGAGACGATACACACACACAGAGTCAACACACACAGAGAGACGAGACACACACACAGAAATGACAAACACACATAGAGACGACACACACACAAAGAGACGTCACACACACACAGATACGAAACACACATAGAGACGCCAAACGCATAGAGACAACACATACACAGAGACGACATCCACACAGAGACGACACACTCAAAGTGACGACTTACACATAGAGACGACACACTCACAGAGACGACACACACAAAGAGACAACACACATACAGAGACGACACACACACAGAGTCAACACACACAGAGAGACGAGACATACACACAGAGATGACAAAACACACATAGAGACGACACACACAAAGAGATGACACACACATAGAGACAACACACACACACAGAGACAACATCCACACAGAGACGACACACACAGAGACGACACACTCAAAGTGACGACTTACACATAGAGACGACACACACACAGAGACGACAAACACACAGAGACGACACACATAGAGAGACGACACTAACACAGAGACGACACACAGAGCCTTCCCCTTGAGGCAGATCCCATTTATTTTCGATTCTGAGCATTTTGATTGTCCTTCCAAAATTGACCCCCCCCGCCCCTGCCCACAGAATTGGAAGAAAGAGGGGCCGCTGAGCCTTCCCCTTGAGGCTGATCACGTTTATTTTCGATTCTGAGGATTTTGGGTTTCCCGTCCAAAAATGACCCCCCCCTCCCCTGCCCTCAGAAAGGGGGGCCGGAGAGGCCTCTGAACCTTGCCCTTGAGGCAGATCCCGTTTATTTTCGATTCTGAGTATTTTGGGTTTTCCCTCCAAAAATTTTTCTCCACCTTAATAGGATCAAATTCGCAAATCATACTACTATCTTTTTTGCAATGTTTAGGAACAGGTGGGGAATCCCCGCTCGTAATTGCTAATCACCTTAACCCTTTTATCCATCGTCAAGTACATACTCCAAAAATATTTTATTCAGAGATTTCACGTTAAAAAATTATCCAATCACTAATTACCCCTTTTTTCCAAATGTCTATCAAACGCCAAGGAACGTAATCTCACCGAACACGTCAAACTGTTTCCACAGACTTCAAAAATGGAACTGTGGATAACACACGGGTGATTGACAGCTTTCCCTAAAAAACCTTTCCAAATAATCAATCTGGTAATCTGCCATGGAAAGGTGCCAGGGAACGTAAAGTGGGCAAATAACACAGGATGGAACATAAAGTATTAGAAGTATAAGGTAACATACTACTTACAATACACGTAAAGGCGTCAATTGGCGGGGATGGGTGAATTTGCCCCCCCCCCCCTTCTGCCCATAGACAAAATATCTTTTTTCCATTCTCATTGAACCAGGCTCTTTTGTGATATTTCACTGAAAAATCAAAAAAGCTGCCTCTCCATTAGATTTTGAAAATACATTTTGCCCTCTCCCCTCCCAAAACTTACTTAAACTGATTCCGCTAAATACACAGAATATATTATCGAGAGATACCTCTTTGAAAGTTGAAGTTCGGTTTAAATTAATCCACGTGTCCTAAGCTAATTAGTTGAGCCAAAGTAATTTGCCATCTGGCTCGTTGACAACTTCTAAACCTAAATTTGCAGAAATAGGCAAAACACGAAGCAAAACCTAACAAAACAATAATTACATAATATGGATTCAGCTAAACTACTAGGAGAACGCCTTCAGGGCAAGATAGAAGAGATGACACCAAGTTAATTCTTAGATAACAGCTATAGAATAATGCAGGATATCACTTTTTGAGTTTAGTAACAAAAGTAGATTCCAATACGAGTATGTGCATGCGTTACATCGGGATTATTCTAGTCTAAGAGCCTGGGTAAGAGGAGAAGAACAATTCTAGAATTATACATTTAGTTGAATTAGGATTTGCGTAGCACTAGGATCAAGATCGTATAGTGGGGGGGGGGGTTAACGGTTTCGAACCCCAGTCCCCGAATTTTTTATTCCGATTCATAAAAACGTAAGAAAAATACATATAAATAAATTTTTGATGTGTTTTCAAGTGTTTTTTTTTTTTAAACACCCGAAAAACATAACCCCCCAACAAAAATCCTGCAGACGCCCTTGATTAGGATTAGTGAGTAAGAATTACATTCCTTGTTCCTTATTTTTGCTACCACACCTGAACATAGGGGATATGCGGAAAGATAGAACATAGGGGGGAGGGGGGATAAGCGGAAAGACTTCCCCCAAGATTGCCCAGGATATATAGAAAAATAGTGAACCAGAAATACTTTTGGTAATGTTCTTTTATCTGTAACACGCGCGATATATTGTATAGGGAAGATGCTACAGAAACTAGACAAACTGGTTCTTTCAACAGAGGAATCCTGTGCCAAGGATTGCGAACAGTGGTTTCTCACTGCGTTTACACTGTTTAAACTTAGTTTTTTTTGGGGGTTTAGGGGGAAAAAGGTACCTAGGTTAGGTTAAGTACTTAATATATGTAACGCTTTACCCCCACCCCCCTGATATGCAAATATATAGCCGAAATTTGTTTCATTTCATTAGCATTAACCAAACTTCACTTCTCGCTTGCGTTACAGATAAAAGAACAGTACCTGCTTTTTGGTGTTTTGACTCCTTCCCAGGAAAATTTTTTGACCCATTTTTCTAAGGATCAAACTTGAGTTCACCAATGCCAATCTTAGTGTAAAGCAATGTGCTAGTTACTGGCGGACAAGCACGTATCCAAGATTTTCGTTCTGAGGGAGAGGTATTTTTCGGGGGGGGGGAGGGGGGTTACAATAAAACCTTAAAACATGCATGAATCTTGTTTATTTTTATTTTTTACGCGTTCTACAAGAACTTCGGAGGAGGAGAGTTCAAACTCGGCATCCCTGCCTCCTGGGCACGGCCTTGCTGGTGGATAAGCAAGTAATTTTAAAATAAAGATAGTTTGACTTACAGTTAAACTGAAGTCTGAACTAACCTGAAAACTAAATTAAACAGAAGACTAAAATAATGTGAAAACTAAATTAACCTGGAAGACTGAACTAACCTGAAAACTAAATTCAACTGAAGATGTCAAAATGAACGAGCCAAATGAAGACTCATTTGCAATCTGGCTCGATGACAACTTCAAGGTATAAATTTACAAAAATAAGCATATTAAGATATTAAGGGCAAAATTTTAGATGCGGGACCGTTCCACTTTGTGTTTCAGCAGTCGTTCTCAAAGAATTGGGGGAAAATTCAAATTTTGGCGTAAACAGCGATGGTTGAGGAAGGGGAAGCCATCTTCGTATACTGAATAATTTCTGTTCGTTCTAAAGTATATTGTCGCTCCTTAATTTGAGCTGAAAAACTTGTCTTTCTATCTAAACCTTCCGAAGAGGGAACTGACTGCACCGTTACCAGGTAAACATATTGCTGAGACCATAGGAACTGTGGCTTCAAAACATTGAACTAAAGAAAAGAGGTACTTACGTGTTAAAGCGACCACACTGTTTTTCTTGATCTGAGCAAAACCAGTTTCTCTGTCTGCATTCGAAGATAATTAGCTTAGCCTGAGTGAGATAAACTACTATGCAGGTATGTTTTAATGAAATATTTAATATATTGAGTTGGTTAGATTAGGTATTTAATATAATGCGCTCTGGGCGGCCTGCTTTCCATAATTCCCTGTTGTAGTTTCATAATTTTGTTACTAAAGCATTATATTTTCATCATATTTTGGTATATTTCATTAGGATTAACCTAACTCTACTTCTTGGGTGTGGTCGCTATAACATATAAGTAGCCTACCGAAAAAGATGCTAAAAACCCAGCGTTAATGTAAAACATAGTATCAATGCACGATTGGGGCTATTGAGAAGGAAACACTAAAAAATTGTGAAAACAACTTTTAAGAGCCTAAAGTACTTACTTATATCATTAACAAAAGCGCTTTACTTTACTTTACCCCTCCCCCCTAGTGTGTAAATATATAGCCCAAATTATATATTTCCCCTGTATATTTCTACCCAGTAGGCCTACTCTTGTTTCAACTTATCCGTAAATTGAATAAACGTTGATGAAATCAAGAAACGAAAAAATGCACAGGAAATATGTAATTTGGACTATATATTTGCATATTGGGAGAGGGGATTTGGGGTTAAATTATAGTGAAGTGCTTCTAGGAATTATAGGCTATAAGTAAGTATTTTGGGATTTTAGGAAGTTACTTTCAGAATTTTATTGTGTTTCATTCTCAATAACCCCAATGTGCATTGATAGGCTACCTAAGAAAAATTTGCCAAATCTTTGCACAAAGGTGTTTTCCAAATTTGGAACAAATTGGCCATAAAGTCTTTACAAAATCTAAAACTAAAGAAAAAGATACTTAAAACCCAACGTTAAGGTAAAACGTTTCTGACAAAATTTAGACTGTTATAAGAGACTTGTATTCTATACAATCTTCTACTGCTTAGAGATAAGGACAGGGCAAGTCAGTACTTTAAAAATACATTGCCGGGTCATATTTTTGCCCTGGGTTCATTCCCGAAAGTTTTATTTACTTAACTAAAAAAAGGTACTGGTGCATTATGCGGCCACCGCGAAGAAGTCAAGTTTGATTAATGCTAATGAAATAAAATAAAATATGATTAATATACAATAGTTTAAAAACAAATTTGGGCTATATATTTGCACATTTGGGGGGGGAGGGGTTAAAGCATAGCAAATATTAAATACGTAACCTAACCTAGGTACCTTTTTCCCTCCTAAACCCCAAAAAACAATAGTTTAAATGTTGAGAAACCACGCTTTGCCATCAATTTATCTAGCAAATCACCCGTTGTCTGCTAATGAAATAGCAGTTTGACGGGTTTCGTGACTGATTTCTTTAATACAATATATAGGGATGCCCGCATAAAGTACCAGTACCAAACTCCTGTACCAGTACTCCTGAATCAGTTATCCACAATGTAGCCAGCCCAGGCAAGTTCTCATCATTTGGTTAGTAAAAATTGGATTTGACTAATAAAATTTTCAGTCGGCTTAGCTCAATTAAAAAAGCCATATTAGTCCAAAGCTGGCAAATAATTTTCCCAATTCGGGCAGCATAATCCAAGAACCAAGAAAAAATTGAGTCTCCAGTAATCACCCAAGCCCGGTGAAAAGTCAAATTGATGTTATAATTGATACAACAACTTGACTAAAAAAGATCTTGAGGTAATTCAATTAAAAGTGACCTTGAACTTGCCACTAGACGGAACATTAAATTGGCTGCCAAAAAAGCAAGTTTTCGGATCCAATATTCATTTACAACAGTATCTGTTATCTTGACATTTAATGTGACTGCTCATTTTTAATTCTATTTGTTTGGGGTTTTGATCATTCATTAATAGCAATTTCTGTTGGTTAAATTTGAATTACTATATAATGACGGTACTTTACTTTTGCTCGTCTTGGGTTTTAATATGGCTATACTTCAACATCTCCCTCTACTTGTTCTAAAGGTCCAAACCTAAAAACCCTATGCCATTCCTGAGACACTGCGGATACGCTCTTTTGGAAACATGAAGACACACAGCCTCTTTTGATTTGGTTCAACAGCCCCCTCAACATGTCCTGAAAGTTTAGACTCATTACCTTTAGTCTTTCCTGAGATTATGTAGATACGCCTTTTGGCAAACTGGATACACACAGTTTCTTTTCATTTAGTTTAACAACCGCTCAGCATTCCCCGAAATTTTCAACTTAATACATTTAGCAGTCCCGAAGTTTTTGTAGAAACACCCTTTTGACAGCCTGAATGCAAATAGCTCCTTTTGATTTAATTCATCATTACCTGAAAGTTTCAACTTAATACCCTTAGCCGTTCCTGAGATATTGCAGATATACCCTCCTGACAACCTGGATGCACATAATATCATGCGATTCAGTCCAACCTCTCCCTCAACATGTCCTGCAAGTTTCAACGTGCTACCCTTAGCTGTTCCTGAGATAGTGCAGATACATTTTTCACAACCTGGATACAATTAGCGTCTTTTGATTTAGTTCAACGTTCCCTTCAACAGGCCCCCAGAGCTTCAACTTAATACCCATATATGTTCCTGAGATAATGCAGATACACTTTTTGGACAACCTACGTGCACAGAGTGCCTTTTTATTTTGCTCAACGTCCCCCTCATCAACCCCGGCAAGTTTCATCTTATACCCTTACCTGTTCCTGAGATATTGCAGATTCGGCCTTTTGACAACCTGGTTGCACATAGTGTCTTCTGACTTAATTCAACATCCCAATCAATGACCTCAAAGTTTCAACTGAAAATTTCACCTTAATACCCTTAGGCTTTAGACCGTGGGGCAGAGGGTGGTTACCCTCTAATTACTTTTAGCTCTTAAAAAAGGGCGCTAGAACTTTCAATTTGCAGTCGGATTAGTCCCCTTCGAAGTTTCTGCGACCGCTCTTTCCATACAAAGTGGCCCGGTCAAAAAAAAGGAAAAAAAAGCACACTGCAGCTATATGGCTTTTTATCCTTGTAAGTTAATCTATTATTTTCTGTAGGTTTATTATTGATTCTTCTGCTCTTATGATAACATCTTATTTTTTGCGTCAGTTTTGTGTTTTCAGTAAAGCACTAATTTTTCGAAGACTTGTCAGCTAAATATTATCCATCAATCAGAAATAAGTTTATATACTGCCACAGCTTAGCTGAAGTTTCTCATATTTTACTAGTTGACCCGGCACAGTGGATTGTAATAATGATATAAATATTATTGGAAACACATGCTATCTTCGAATTCCCTTAGGTGACAAATCGAACTGTATAGAACCTTCAAAATTTCTGTAACCTTGGACCACTGTATATAAATTTATATCTTTAAATTTATCTTTTATCTTTAAATTAATTTAAATTTATCTACAGTGGCTTGGACAAAGAAAATAGAAGACTTTTTAGTATTGTGAGAATTGATTTGTCAATTACAACGTCAATAATGTAGAGACGAGAAAATTCAAACAAGAAGTGAAATCAAGGCCCTACCCAGGGGGGTTTGACCCCCCCCCCCCAAAAGTTTATCTGACTCGTAAAGACGTAACAAAAATGGATACAAACACATTTTTTGCGTTTTTTTAGTTTTTTTGTGTAAACCTCCCCCCCCCCGAAAATTTTTTGAGTACCCCCCCCCCCCGAAAAAAAGAATCCTGGGTAAGGCCTTGAATGAAATATTTACATGTTAAAATGATTTAAGCAAATGCAGAAAAGCTAAGATAATTTGAAATGTAAAACGACTTAGCTGTATTAGGATAAATATTAATTATTTCAAAAAAGTTTTATATTATTTCCACAACAAAAACTTTCTTGAGGCAATAATAAAATGAATGCGAGTCAGAACGTACACATGGCTCAGAACCCCGCCCAAACAAGTCTCATCGCGTTTATCCCGCTTCAAAAAAAATATACCAACCCCCCCCCCCCCCCCGACGCTAAAAAAAATAATTCCTTATAATGCAAATGATGCCAGTTTGTGGGTTCAGAGGAGAGGAAGGTGATTTAAAAATTTTTCATGAGAGGTCTCTTCGATAGATATGGAGGGTAGGTGGAATGTTGCCCCCCTAACATCTCTTGACATGAAGGAGAACAATTAGTGCGTAACCATGAGATAATGGAAAAAGAGGCGAAATTCTGACGGTATTAATTGGAAAATTATTGAATTGATGAAACAAATCCAGGTACATTCAAAGAAGTGGTAGGTCATTCAAATAAGTGACTCCCACAACAAAAATTATTGGGATTTTCTATATTTCCTGCTATTTATATCATAGCTTGTCTATTTCTACCAGAGAGCTCCTATACATTCATTAGGTATTTCTTTTCTGGTTTTGCTTTGTCCACTTAAGTTGAATGCCTTCACGAAATCAGCCGAAGTAATTACAGAATCTGATTGACTTTTTTAAGAGTGGACTGTTTAGGTTACGTGTACGATAAGTCGGACTGAAAAGACAAATTTAATATGTTTAAGATCTTCCTTAAAGTATTTTTTGAGAAAACCCAAATAGCCAAATCAAAAAACAAAAAAGGCAAACTACATGAAAATGATAGGCAAAAAAGAGTCGTAAAAACATGTAATGAAATTTTGGGGAGCATAGAACCTTAGCCCCATTTCCCCTAAGAACACGTGTACTGGAATTGAGATATTTGACGCATATGAATCTTTAGTTTAAATTGTCCGTAGCTTTAAATTCTTGCTCTAAAAAACCGCTATGGCGGGAAAATAGATTTTGTATACTTCGAAGCAGATCAACGACCTTCATGCTACCAATGATTGCGCAAAACTATTTTAAACTACGTAAGTACGTAATAATAAAAACGAGATGTGTATGTGTAGTGTAGATGATGTGCTTTCTATATCTAAGAGCATGCGCGAGAAAATTAAGAATCACAAACTGACGATTCCGGAATTTTTTTCATGGTTGCTGCAATCTAGTAAAGAGCGAACCAAAAGCCATAGCAACAGCAATTTTAAAAAAGCGTTTAAAAATCGTCTGGTGAAGAAAATTCTTCATTTGAAGATGATTCAGGGATGATGATTCTTACTATTTGGCAACAGGGGCGTAATTTGATATGGGGCAGGGGGTGCAACTGCCCCTCCCAGACCTCAGTTTGTGCTCCCAGCTGAAATTGAGTTCCTTCAAGAATCTTGTCAAAACTAAGATAAGCCTGCATAATGCAAGGATCCACAGAGACGGGTCAGTTTTCTTTAGAATATCTTGGCCTTTATGGTAGTATATGGCTAATTTTTCAGTTTTCACTGTCATCTTCATTTGCTTTGGGAAAATTGGTTTCAACTTTGCCCCCTCCCCTCAGGATTTTGACGAAATTACACCACTGGTTGGTAAGCGTGGTCCACTCGTGTCATTTCCACGCTTCCCGCTCCCATCATCACTGTTTTGGATCAGTGCGCTTGCGCACTTGTATTAGAATTAGAAACTGTACAGTCCGTCTCAGGTTTGAACCAACGGTAGCATGCAACTCTTGTTTTTTTTTTTGTTGTTTTTTTTTGCAAATGAATATTCTTTTTGTTACTTATTCAAGGTCTATAGTTTTCAATGGAGTGTCAGATTTCAGATATGATGAAAGCATTGCTTTTCATAGATATCTGCATCCGTGATCCTTCTTCTGGCAAAATACATATTCCACATGTTTGCAGATAGGAGCTTGAAACCTTATGGGGTTCTCTGATACGCTAAATCTGATGGTGTGATTTTAATTAAAATTCTTTTACTTTTAGGGGATGTTTCTCCCCCCCCCCCCCTTTCGAAAATCAGGCAACTTTTCTCAGGCTCGTAGCCTTTGATGGGTATCACTAATTTTATTGAAACTTATATATTTGGAATCAGTACAATAAGCCAGTTTTCTGGATATACCGATTGCCAGCAAAATTGCGTTTTTTAGAGTTTCGATTACTATTGAGCCGCGTCGCTCCTTACTTTCAGTTCGTTATCACGAACTGTTTGAAACAACCAGAGAACCCCATTGTAGAGGTCTAAAACCCTTATATGCAAATGTAAGGAATTGTAAAACAACAAGGAATTCAGCTAAGACAGTGAAATTTGTTTAGACCTTAAAATTTTTTTTGGCTAGTTAGGGAGGAAGGGAAATACCTCAAAGGGTGCATTTTAATGCCAAAACATCCCAACTATCATAGAACCTTTATATAAATGCAGAATTAGTTCTAAGGGAGGAACGAGGGGAGGGTGGAGGTAGAAATTGATCTATAATTCCCAGAGTCGTATCCAGGACTTTTGTTTGGGGGGATGGTACACAAAAAATTAAAAACACATCAAAATGTGAAATGATATTTAATCCCTCTTGACTTCCGGGAATATTTCTGGTCTACGCTGTTATTACGAAAGTAAAGAGCAACATTATACCCCCAAATGAGCAGGATTTATTTCGTATAGGAGTGTGACTGCCCCTTCTTCATCCCCACCTCCGCCTCATGGCCGTAGAAACTTCGAAGGATGCTCATTCGATCATAAATTGATAGTTCTGGTCTTTTTTTTATAAGTCGAAAGTGATTGGAGACCAGTCAGCTGCTGGGGGTACTATCCGGGGGGATAATGCCTAGTCCCGCTTCACACCATATATGACATTTCCCTCCTGGTGTATATGATTTTGAAGGTGGGCAGCATCTCGTTCTGCGAAGAACCGCTATAAGGTCATACTAAAAACGCCCAATCGAAGGCAATCTACTTTTTTGCAAACCTATTCGCACATTCACATGTAAATGTCATGGTATTTTTCTACGAGCCTGTTTGATATTTCTAATTTATACTTTTTTTGTCCGTAGAAAAACAAATACTGTTTAACAGGATATCTAACCCAATTTTACATTGCCTTTGGGGCTAATTCACAATGGTAATTGACTTACAGCGAGAAGCAGCTCACGTTAAAACATGATTTTAGCTGATATTACTTTCCGCAAATTTCATTCATCAGGTTTGAGCAATTCTCCCCTCTCCGCAACCTGATGTACAAACTTGAGCGTCATTTGTCCCACCAAATAAAACATTTGCAATCACTGGCGTATCGAGGACTACTTGATTTTTTGTGGGGGGGGGGGAGTCATACCGAGTAACTCCCCTCCTGGATACGGCCTTGTTTGCAATACCCATCAAATACTTTTGCAAAATTAAATATTTTCATTAAAGCCCTATAAAACGTTAGCATAAAACCGAGAGGTCTTATGCTAACGTTTGTGTGCCACGCAGGTGGCACCCAATGGATACAGAATAATTTCTGCTTCTTTCGAGTTTAACCTTGCTGTTTACTTGCATCTTTTGTTATCATTTCATGGCTTACAAAAGCAATTTTTAGTGTTAATCAAACAGTTCGCGGTAACGAACAGTAAGTAAGGACTGAATCCGCATAATTACTAAACCAAGACTCTAAAAAAAACTGAATTTTGGTAACAATAGATACATCAAAAGAATTGGCTCTTTATGCTGGTTTCAAGTACATAAAATTTTTAAAGTTTTATGTTACCTATAAAAAGCTGCAAGCCTGAAAAATTAGCGTGATTTTCGAAAAAGAGGGAAAATACCCCCCAAAAGCTCAGGGAATCTCAATCAAAATCGCACTACGAGATTCAGCGTATCAGAAACCACTACTCTAGAGGTTTCAAGCTCCCATTTAAAAAAAAAAGTGAAATTTTGTAATTTTTTTGCCAGAAGAAAGACCACGAATGCGTGTTTATTTGTTTTTCTTCTTTGTTTTTCCTAGGGTTGACTCTATCGAACCAATGGTCCTAGAATTAGAAAAGGGCTCATTCGAACGGAAATGAAAAGTTCTATTGCCCCCTTTAAGTGACCAAAAAGATATGAACGCAACTAGCCCCCCCCCCCTCTCACGCCCCTTTTTTACCCAAAGTCATCTTGTCAAAATTTTGAGAGGGTCGTCTGTTAAAAGGTCGAATAACTACGCCTTTGGGGATAACATGATCCCCCACAGGCCCTAGGGAAAGGTCTGTAGGTTGAAATTTGTCAACTGTTTCAGAATTCTATATAAAGTTCTTTTATTTGTCTTGTTTTCTCTCTGTTGACTCAATTTTACATGTAGAGATGTTGGAAGGGGGGATTTTCCTGATAAAATTATCAGCGGGGATAGAATTATCTGTGGGATTTATCCGCAGGGGGGTCTCCGCGGAAAAAATTTCTTAAGTAGGGTTCCTGAAAAAAATTTACACGGAGGTAGAGATTCCGGGTAGCCTATGATTTGAATAATGATCAGAAATTAAATAAAAAAAACTAGTCTATTTTTAATGAAAGTAGGTAAGGAGAACTTTCAGGAGGAGTTGTCCGCAGGAAATTTTCTGGAAGAATTTTCAGCGAGGATGGAATTGTCCAGGGGGATTTAACGCGGGAGCTTTCCATGGAGGAATTTTCCATGTAGGGGGGAGGCAGATTTCCCGGTATTATTTGAAAAACGATCAGGGATGAAATAAAAAAAAACAATTCATTTTTCGACCGAAAATAAGGAGCAGCATTAAAACTTAAAACGAACATAGGTACTTATGTGTTATAGCGACCCCACGTCGTTCTTGATCCGTAATGAAACCGGTTTTCTGTGTCCCCTAGGAGATAATCAGCTTAGCTTGAGCGAGATAAATGGCATCTATGTAGGTACATTTTAATTAAATATTTAATCTATTGAGGTGGTTAGGTTAGGTATTTAATATAATGCGTTCTGGAGGGCCTGCTTTCCAAAATTCTCTGTTGTAGTTTTCATAATTTTGCTACTAAAGTATTACATTTTTATCATATTTTGATACATTTCATTATGGTTAACCTAACTTCACTTCTTTGGTGTGGTCGCTATGACACGTAAGTATCCAAACGGTACTTGTCAATTAGCTGGAACCCACACGTTATATTTTATACGGAAGTTGCTTATGAAAGTAGTCAAACGGGTTTCTTTCAATAAATAATTGGATTGCAAACAGTGGTTTGTCAATGCGTTTTTGGGATATAGGGGGGGGGGGGAAAGGTACCTAGGTTAGGTTAGGTTGCGTATTTAATATACGCTATGCTTTACCCCCATCCCCCTAATGTGAGAACATATAGCCCAAATTTGTTTCTAAACTATTATATTTTCATCATATTTTGTTTTATTTCATTAGCATTAAACAAACTTTACTTCTTGCGTAGGTTCCAGCTAATTGACAAGTACCATCCGAACATAAATTATACCAGAGCTGAAGGGATGCTTCCTCCTCAATACCTCGCTCTTTATGATAAAGTTTGAGGTACTTATCTGTCAGCCAGTACACACTCGAGAATTTGGATATACAGGTACAGGGTTGAAACAACTGAGACGCTTGGGAGATAGATAGGATACATATATAATTCGGGCTGTATATTTGCACATTAGGGAGGGGGGTTGGGGTTAAAGCGGGGCTACATGCAAAATGTAACCTAACCTAACCAAAATACCAACTAAACTTTTATAAGAATGTAGTAACAATATAGTTTTCCACTGATCCGAAGCTAATTGTCTCTGTATACAAACAGCAATAAACCGGTTATTGTCTGATTTTATAAATTCAAATTCTCAAGTGTGTACTGGCTAATAGATAAGTACCAAGTTTGACTTCGTCCAAATTCTTTAAAAACTCTCCTGAAACACAAGGGCTGTTTAATTAGAATAAGATTTTTTTTTAAACAAAAAAAAATTACCGTAAAGAGTTAGGTATTGAGGATGAGGCATTTTGATAGCCTCGATTCTGACAGTGCCAAAGGAATTAATTTTCCATCTCCAGTTGCCCCCCCCCTTCCCGGTAATGCTCCCAGAAGGTTCAAGTTGATAACCCAAGCCATTTCCAAGATTTTGAAGATTAACCATTTTGATAACTTTGAAACACACAGTGTCTTTTGATTAACTTCGATAGTAAGCTGAGGATGAAGTAATATTGGACCTTATCATTCAAACCTTGTTGGCAGATCAGGGACAACATTGTTTAGTCCCTTCCCCTCCCCAGAAACATTAAATTTGAAGTGTCCTCTTCATTTAGCTGTACTCACTCTCCATAGACAGAGTTAAACTTCAGCTTGTTAAAACTGTTACTTCCTTATCTTGGATAGAACGTTTTGCAAATTTGCAAATGCAAATTTCTTGAAGTTCAATTTCACAACATTTTCAAAGCTCATGAGGAAAGAGGCAGGGAGGGGGTCAGAATTTACGGTACTCTTGCAATATGCGGGCCTTTCGGGTTAACCGCTATAGAGACTAAAAGACCCATAAGAGCTTAGGGTTCAAAAATCTTTTTGTGCATCAGAAACAAAGTTAAAAAAAAAAAAACTTTTTGGTGCAATGTTTTTTTTTGGTTAACTTCAAAACCCGAGCCACTTTTAAGATATTGTTAGATATACACAGCGGACATGACACAATATTTGATTCTTTTTACCTAGATACCAGTCCCTGAAGGCTACGAGCCAATCACATACCCAATATCAAACATGCCCTCCTTTTTACGTTTACAAACTTACGTGTACATAACTGACATAATGCATCGTTTACGGCCCTTGCAACAGGGGTTTCGGGAGTCATGCCGTCCCCGGATTTGCATTTAATTGATGTTCCACCAATATGGAAAAATAATAATAATCTTAGATAAGCCCCCTCACAAGTTTTTATGACTTTAAGTCCATGGGAAATGGCCCAGGAAAGGTTTTTTGATCATTTCCTAGTCCCTTTTCAGGTCCATTTTGGAGGGAACCAAAACTTTGTTTCTAGGCCTATATATCATCTCAATTGAGATAACCTTAGTCAAAGTACTTAAGGATAGAAGTTTCGGACAGATCAGAAAAAAAAGTTGTTTGACTCTTTTTCGAGATCCATTTCTTGGGGGGAAGGCATGTGCCTTGAAATTTTTTGTATCTTCGACTCTTCTTGGCCCAAGGACTCACGGCTGTAAGTTTCAAATCGATTTACTATTACTACTAACAACTCACCGCAGCACCAAGCCACCTGAGGCTAATAAATCAATCAGGGACAAAAAGATCAGGTCTATATCTGGGACCCCGACTCCTCCCTTTCATAACGGAAAGTATTGATACTTTAATCCCTAAGTTTTGAGTCAATCACACGTTCAGCATCAAACAAGCTCTGTTTTTCAATTATAAAATAGGTTAAACAGCGTGAACATATATAAACGTGTTGAACGCATTGTAAATATGTTTTCAGACATATGTGAAAGAAAATATTAAAAATTTGAATTTCAGTACGTTTGGAAAGGGGCTCTGAATCCCCCAAAACTCTGTCTGACCTAGCCATAACTGCAATAACAGTTTCAGTACTTTCTTGTTAAAACTGTTACTTCCTTATCTTGGATAGAACGTTTTGCAAATTTGCAAATGCAAATTTCTTGAAGTTCAATTTCACAACATTTTCAAAGCTCATGAGGAAAGAGGCAGGGAGGGGGTCAGAATTTACGGTACTCTTGCAATATGCGGGCCTTTCGGGTTAACCGCTATAGAGTAAGGAATGATAAAACCCATTTTTAACGAGTTAACCGCTATAGAGTAGGCAATGATAGCGTGGTTTTCATTGCGTATACGATATTAAACGGTGTTTTTTGGGGGTTTCGGGGGGGGAGGGACCTAGGTTAGGTTACGTAGATAATTTCGAAGACCACACTGCCTTTCCATGACGATAAAATAAAAGTTACAAAATAGGGATAAAATCCTTTTTAATAGACAGTGTATAATAAATTTCACAAAAAAATACCAGATATTTCGGTCACATATACAGTGACCGTCATGATTAGTAAAACTACTGATGACGGTCACTGCATATGTGCCCGAAATATCTGGTATTTTTGTGAAACTTATTATACACTGTCTATTAAAAAGGATTTTATCCCTATTTTGAACTTTTGTTTTATCGTTAAGGTTAGGTTACGTATTTAATATATGCTATGCTTTACCCCCCACGCCCCCCCCCCTAATGTGCAAATATATAGCCCAAATTTGTTTCTAAACTATTATGGTAAATTTTTACCAAATCATATTATTGACTTACAAATAAAGTTAATATACCACTCGATGCCTTTTTTTATGCTCTTTACGAATATAATAATCATTTTTGTCGGAAATGAATTTTAGCCCCCACCCTTATATATACCAATTCAGGGTATATATTTGCACAGGGGGGTGGGGGAAAATTTAAACTTACCTCTCATTTAAATAAGAAACAAGATTTACCCCCACCCCCTAATGAAAAAATATATACCCTGAATTGGTGTGGGGTAAATAAATAGGATGGGGGATAAAATTAATTTGTTACAAAAATTATTATTGTATTTGGAAGGAGCATAAGAAAAGGCATTGAATGGTATATTTACTGTATTCGTATGTCAATAATATGATTTGGTATAAATTACCTTATATATTCATCCTGTTTTATTTTATTTCATTAGCATTAACCAAACTTGACTTTTTAGAAAGGCCCGCATAATGCAAGAGTACCGAATTTACTCTTCATAATCTTGGGGGAGGGATTTTTTTTGGTAAATTTTTCGTTATTTATATTATTGACTTACGAATAAAGTAAACATACCACTCGATGCCTTTTTAATGCCCTTTCCAAATATAATAATCATTTTTGTCGGAAATGAAATTAGGAGGTTGGGGGGAAAGTTTAAACTTACCTCTCATTTACATCAGAAATGAAATTTACCCCCACCCCCCTTATGTGCAAACATATAGGCTACCCTGAATTGGTGTTTATGGGGTGGGGATAGAATTCATTTCCGACAAAAATGATTATTAGATTTGGAAGAGCATAAAAAAAAGGCATCGAGTGGTATGTTTACTTTATTCGTAAGTCAAAATATGAATAGCAAAAAATTTATAATTTTTTTCAATAAGAATGCAAAAAAAGGGTAATTTTCAAATTCTAGGGGGGATCCCCCTCCCTCTAATTAACGTACCTGCCGAACACAACGGCTTTCATAGCTCAGGAAAACTCCTATTTCCTAATTTCCCCTGGGTTTGGGGCCCATGACCCTCTGAAATCCTAAATTTTCCTGAATTTTTGGATAGGCTACTTCTTATTCAAATTATTAAATAAAATTTGTTTTTATTATTGATCCCCCTTCCAAAATCAAAAATTATGCCCCCTTCTAAGACTAGTTCTATATCTGGCTCCCCTAGGGGGGTGGGGAGAATTTGGGAGGATATCGACTAGTACACTGTGGAATCAGCGCTAAAAGACGCCTCGAGTGGCACATTCATCTGTTAGCTAGCATAGTTATCTACAGGGGCGGATCCAGAACCTTTTTTTTGGGGGGGGGGGGGGCGCAAAAGAGGTTGATCCAATAAACTTGCGTTAGGAGCATGTTTAATTAACACAAACTTGGGTAAATTAAGTAAATTACACTACTTTAGACTAAGTTAGGGGGCGCACGCTCCCCTAGATCCGCCACTGGTTATCTAAATATCAAGAAATTTATACTAAACTGTGTTCTTTTTTATGTTTGCATACACTTAGTGTTTCAGGGATAGGTCAAATTTACCTTCTCCTTCCGCATTGCGTGATTCCATACTTATTATACAAAAACTTGTGTATTGGTTTCTGACTTTTTAATTTGGGTCATTAGACTACACTATACCAATAGGCTAGCTAATATCCCCTGAAGTTACATCTAATATACTGCCATCTAAAATCTATTTATGTAGTACTACTAAAATGCAATGTAATTTCATTTATAATCATTGAAATATTTTATAAACATTTGAGTATGGTTTCTAGATTAAAGTAATATATTTTCGATTTTTACCTTAGTCCTAAAAAGCATAAAATCCCATCAAAATCACTCGCAAGTTTGAAACTTTGCCATCTAGGTTTCCACACTAACGAAAATGCAATTATTGTAATTTGTCCTTGATTCTGCGCATCTCTACGCCTTGAAGTGAGAAAAGGCAAAGCATTTCGAAAGCATATATAATTAGATCATTGAATGTATAACCAGGGAGAAGAGAGGAGCAACTGAACATTTGAACGTGGGGGAGGGGTAATTTCTACCAACGGCAGGGGCGTAGCTCAAGAATTTTTTTGGGAGGGGGGGGGCAAGAAGGGTCCATATCCGGATTGTCAAGGGACATGGATTATAGAACAATTTTTGTGCTGGTCTTTGATCTGTAAAAACCGGTTTCATAGCCAGAAGACTTATTTAGTTCCACAGAATGCATTGGACTTACATAATTTGGTCTATATATTTGCACTTGCACATTAGTCGGGTTGGGGTAAAGTATTTGGACAGTATGAAGTTAGAAACAATTCTTGCTTCCTAATATGCAGAATAATTGTAGCTAACACATTTTACATGCAGACCCGCTATTCTTTATCCCCACTCCCTTAATTTGCAAATATATACCCCATATTAAAGTTCAATATATTCTGTCACCAGGGTCGTCCCGAGGCTCGTTTTATTCGGGGGGCGATCATCGGAAATTTTACCGAATCACCACCAGATTTATGCCGAATTTTCTGCAGAAATCAAGAATTTTGCTAAATTTCGGCCGATTTTCTAAAATTTCTGCCGAAATTGTCGCCTTCGGCGAAAATTTTACCACATACCAAAAATGTAGGGGGGACGTCCCTCCTCACCTCCCCCCCTCAGGACGCCCCTGTCTGTCACCCGTCACTTGTCTTTGTGGCTATGAAACCGGTTTTCTCAGATCTTGCATTCAGATCAAAATTCTTGAGTGGGTTCTGAAAAGTCAGCAAGTACCATAATTTTTTATCCGAATTATTGGGGGGGCAACTGCCCCCTTTGTCCCCTCCCAAACGACGCCCTGACCAATTGCTTTGTTATTATCAGGACTTAGAAAGGAGTATTTCTCATTTTCCTCTTTTAGGACATTTAGAGTAGTTTTTCCATGGGTGTAGGGCCTCATTTTCTGGCACACCCAGATGGCACCCTTTGAAGACTGTTTCTTGATTATGTGTATCTGTCGATGGCTCTCTCTCTCACAGAAATCCTGTACACAAGGTGGCGAGTGCCAAGCGTAGTGGAACTGTGTGGTACACTTGACGTCTTGAGATGTACACCACTTGGCGGGATTTCAGCACTCCCTGGGTGCCTGTGCCATGAAATTTGAAAGATGGAAACTTTGAAACAAAGTATAATCACCTAAGGAACAAGTACTGACAAAACCTATCCTCTCCATACAAAAAAGTGACCCTTTGTATACCTATGCGAACCTGGCAACTAAATTGGGGGCTACATAGGAGGATCTTTACATGTAGGAGGTTTTCATGGGGAAGGGACAGTGTTATGAAGCGAGCGCCAGATTTCACAGCATTATTTAAAAAACGATCAGAAATTAAATAAAAAACCATTTTCAACTAAAAAACATTTCCCGGTCACTCGTCGCCTGAATCACGCTCTAGCATAATTATTGTCCGGAGCAAAGTACTTTGGCTCGGAGCGATTAAGTAGTACAACATTTTGCGTCTAGAGGCGCTGAGGTACGTGGGGTCACTTTTGGCGAGTTTTGTCAGTACTTGTTCCGTAGGTGATTATACTTTGCTTTGAAAACATAGTTTTTAGATGATAACATTTTTTTGTGAAATGAGTGTGTTTTTAGAGTTTTGATAGTTCGGAGTGCGACAATATTTTTGAAAATAACGCTTCGGAAGACGAAGTTTCTTCAAATAAAATTAAATAAGATGCAAAGGTGATGTTAGAAACGAGAAGATTGACCAAGTGAGTACTAGTGCAGCGGCGGATCCAGGGGGGGGGGGGGCCGGGGCCCCGGGGCCCCCCCAAGATTTTCTGGCGCCCTCTCATCCATCGTGCAAACGACCCTTTTTTGTGAATGATTCAACTAAGGCCGACGCTAAAAAAAAAAATCGGATACGCCGTCATTTTTTACTTTCTTTTTATCACATTATCTAAAGTTCAAATCCAACACTGCACGAATCATGATTATTGGGTTTATTTTTGGGACGTGCTAAACGAGCAAAACATTTTGTGAATGCTTACAAGAAACGCATGTCTTTGGGGAGTTGCGTGGGTGGTTAGATCCAACCGGCGGGAGGCTAGGCGCGAGCGACCCTGCCACTGCCTTCGGAGTATTTTTGCTCCGTGTGTTAGACCAGTTAGACGGAAACGCATTTAAAATGGATCGGAAAAAAAAATCAGGGCATGAATATAGAACAGAGAAGAAACACAGAATGATGGCGGAAAGCCGTAAAGGATCGAGGGACATCTCTGATTATTTTGCCAAGAAAGATCAGATTAAAGGTAAGCTTTTAAAGATAGAACAATAAGGAAGGAGTGTCGTTTAAAGTGGATATCAACACTTCTAATTTCTAGCTTTAGCCTATTGTTGGATAGCTTTCCTGATAAGGCTCATTCGTCAAGCTTCATCGCGTACCAGCTGCTTTTGTTGTTATATATTTCATACGGTCCCTCTTGTACAGTGTTCTTCGTATGCAATTTGTCCGAAGCGTTTGACCTGATTTTTACCAGCCCACTCGTCTCGCCTGACGGTTATGATATTGGCTTAAAGCAGTATTTTTACCGACACACTGTGTCAGCTCTGAAATTATCTTTCAAATTCTTGCAGTTAAAGCTCTCTCTTTAGCCTTGTAAACTTCGGTGATAATTGTTTCGGGTTTCAGCTCTTGAAAAATATTTGTTAGCATATGTTGGGGATCGGTTCTTGGGGTTGCAAATTAAATTAGTGATGTTTAGGGTGGTATTTTATTTTAAAGTCCGGGTTTCCTAGAAATAGTTTTGGGGTATGAAAGTTCAAGATTGTTGGGGGAGTTTAAAGTTAATGTTGCTGATTCAGTTTATTTTCAAATTTAGTTCCAATTCTGCCTTCACCATGTTGAGAGTTAAATCTACTAAAGCAAGCCATTATACAAAGTGTATATACGTTTACAATAAATGTCTTGTGCAAACTTTAAAAGAGAAATTTTTTTGTTAGATGTTGAGACGACGGCAACTTCTGATGCCCACTCTGAGTCGACGGTCGGAATGCACAAAAACGCATTCAGCCAGGAGAACGAACTGTCACCAACAACTCCGTCCACTTCACAGACGGCCTTCATAACAAACTTCGGCGAAACGACACACACTGATCAGCTGACTGAAGGATCAAGAAGCAGTACTCAAACCTTGGTGGTACATAGCCCAACACTGATTTCACAGTCCCCGCACCCGCAGCAGAATCACAGCGCTATTTTTTCGCCTGAAACTGACTTCACGCCGTCGAATGACTTTGGTATTGCAGTAGCGCTGAAAGAGCGAAATCAGTTGTCTTCTGGCAAAATTATGTTTTTTATGAACGAAACGTGGAAGCCGAAGAACCAATCTGATCTTCCAGTCTCGACACAAAAGAGAAAAGGTGGCGAAGTCAAGCGTCGCTTGAATACCGAACATCTTGCCCGGTATCCTTGGCTCGCAGTGAGTCGTCATCCAGACCACGAAGGCCTTTGGTGCAGTGTTTGTGTTTTGATGAGGACCAACGAAGGCGGAGGAGGATGGTCGGCTTTATCTGGAGGCGGCGGAGGGCAATAAATGGGAAAGTTGGTCTTGAAACCGCTAAAAGACTATTCGAAACTTACCGGGAAAGATGGTGCGCTGACAAACCATGCTGAAGCACAGTTTCACAAACACTGCCAGGAAAAAGCTGCCGCGCTGCTAACAACGTTTCAGCGCGGTAGTCAAGATCAAGATATCAGGAATGCTCTGGACTGTGAAAGGGTCAAGCAAATACAGCAGAACCGTGCACTCTTGAGAAGCGTTGTTGAAACTGTCAAGCTTTGCGGGGCACAGAATATCCCCCTTCGTGGCCACCGTGATGACGGCAAACTTGATATCTAAGACTCTGATGTCATTACAGCAGTAAACGACGGGAATTTCCGCCACCTACTTCGGTATCAGATTCAGAGTGGAGACTCGCAACTTAAAAATTTACTTGAAAATGCACCGAGCAACGCCAAATATACGAGTAAACAGATCCAGAATGAACTGATTGGAACAATTGGGGAAATGATAAAAACCGAAGTAGTGAGAAAAGCAAACAAAGCAACGGTTTGGTGTCTTCTTGCGGACGAGTCAACAGACAGGCAGACCAGGGAGCTGATGGTCATTGTTTGTCGTTATGTGTGTAAAACCGAGCAGGGATACGTGATTCGAGAAGATCCTTTTGCAGTTGTCGATGCCTTTCAAACCCTGTCAAGACTCGCTGGAGATGAGGAAAGTGACGACGGTAGAAGCATCGAAGAGAAGCTAGACGGCAAGAGCCTCGGGAAGCTGCTGTTGAGTGAGGTTAGGAAGTCAAATCTGGATTTGTCAAAGTGCATTGGTCAAGGATACGACAAAGCTGCTAGCATGGCAAGCTTGACAAATGGTGCTGCTGCTGAAGTTAAACGCCAGTGTGAACTGGCAGATTGCTTCCACTGTGTGAGCCATGCCACAAATCTCTCATGTTCAAAGATAGTTTCAGTTCCCATTCTGTGCAATGCCCAAGACGTTGTTCGAGACACAATTTCTCACTTCAGCTCAAGTGCCAAGAGAACAAGACTTCTAAAAAAGCATCTTATCGCGGACAAAGCTAAAACAGAGAAACTCGTCAGTCTTTGTACCACGAGATTTGTAGAGAGACACGAAGCAATCAGCAGGTTTTGGGACTCCCTTCCGTCGATCGTTTCTGCTCTGCAGGAGATGGAAGGATGGCACGATCGAGAGGCAAGTAGCAGAGCTTATGCATTACGATCCTGCATTGAAAAATCAGATACACTCGTAGGACTGGTTTGCCTGAATTCGTTTTCGTCGATCATGAAACCTTTGGCCGAGTCACTGCAACAGAAGGATGGTGACCTCGTGAGAGCCTTGTCCCTCATTAGCAGCGTGAAGGCAATGCTGGAAGATATGCAATCACATGCCGAAACCAAATTCAGACTGCTTTACGAAGATCTTCTGAAAATGGCCGAAAAGATTGATGCTACCATCAAGGTAACGCAGCCACGCATAGCTTCACGTTCTACATACCGGGCAGGGGTACCCAAGATGGATCCAGAAAGTCATTATAGGATGGCGGCATTTATTCCAGCCCTGGACGCCATGCTGCTTGATTTTACGGAGCGGTTCAGCTGCCATTTTACGAATGCTGCAAAACTTTCAGCTTTGATCCCGGCTGTGGTTAATGGCAAACGCTGGGAGGACGTTCAGCCAGGGTACGAAAAGTACAAGGAGCTGCTCGTGGGTACGGAGATAGACGTTAAAACTGAGTATGAGATTTGGAACAAGTATTGGTCTAAGGAAACCGTGCAAAAACCGAAAACAGCTATTTCAGCGCTGAACAGTTGTCAGGAAAATGTATTTCCCAACATCTTCGCATTGTTGACAATTCTCGCGACGCTTCCTGTGTCAACCTGTGAAGTAGAACGAATGTTTTCAAAGGTTGACAGGACATGTTCATCAATACGAAGCACGATGACTGAAGAGAGGTTGGAGGCTCTACTACTCATGCAGACTTACAGAGACGAACTGCCGAAAACAGACGATGCTATCGATATGTTCGCTCTCAGAAAAGCTCGCCGATTAAGTTTAGTTGTGTAGTGTGGTACTGTTTTTATTTTCTTTTGCTACGTTTTACCTTTATGAGCATATTTGGCAGTGTTTTCATATAAATAAAGAGCTATCAAATTAGTCCTGTATAATCAGTTTTTGGCACCCTGTGTCCGGCGCGGCCCCCCCCCCAAGATTTTCCTCTAGATCCGCCGGTGTACTAGTGAGTAGTTTCGTTTGGCTAGGCAGCAAATTTAGTAAGATTGGTAAATGTAGATAAGATGCTAAATGTAAAATAGCCAAGTTGTAGGGTGTTGTTCTTTATTTGAAAAGGGTTTGGAAGGATAAGAAGACAAGTTTTTGAACTAAGATTAGAATATTAGAATCTATAACAACGACAGCAGTCAAGCACGGCTTTGACACGTAAGGGCTTTGAAAGGTTTCTGAAGATATGCTTGATGCTCTCCATATGAATTGCCTAAGAATAACTTCGGCTACTGGTTTGGATGACAGCATAAAAAAAAAAGAATGGTACTATCCCATTATGCGGGCCTCTCTAAAAAGTCAAGTTTGGTTAATGCTAATTAAATAAAATAAATAGGATGAATAAATAATAGTTTATAAACAAATTTGGGCTATATAATTGCACATTAGGGGGGTGGGGGTAAAGCATTGCATATATTAAATACGTAAACCTAACCTGAACTAGGTACCTTCCCCCCTTCCCCCCCGGAACCCCAAAACCACAGTTTGATATCGTATCTGCAATAAAAACCTTGCTATCATTGCCTGCTTTATAACAGTTAAGAGGTCAAAAACGGGTTTTATCATTGCCTAGTCTTTAGTGATTAACCCGAGAGGCCCGCGTAATGGGATAGTACCAAAAAAATGAACTCTACAAAAAATGTGGTTCTATCCCACTTTCTAGGGCTATAATCAAAAAAAGATTCAAAAGGTTAGGTAAATTTTTATTGTTGAACAATTGATGGTATGGCGAAAATCAGTCTTTTTGTCAATCCGTCTGGGGCTCGACAAAAAGGAGGGCATCCTAAAATAGAGTAAAATGAGGTCGAAAGAAAAGATTTAAGAGAAATAGGAACTTCATAGAAAGGAGTACAGAGGGAATCTCTGAAATAACAGACTGGAGGATTATTGTAAATAATTTAACTGGCCATAATGACTAATATGACAAAAAAAGAAAATATAGGACAACGACAAATCCGAGGAAAATTCACAATTAGTGAAACAAGGAAAAAAGTGAATGTAATATTTTGGCAGAGACCCCTACTCAGTCATCCACTATGTAATTAGAATATATATATATATATATATATATATATATATATATATATATATATATATATATATATATATATATATATATATATATATATATATATATATATATATATATATATATATATATATATATATATATATATATATATATATATATATATATATATATATATATATATATATATATATATATATATATATATATATATATATATATATATATATATATATATATATATATATATATATATATATATATATATATATATATATATATATATATATATATATATATATATATATATATATATATATATATATATATATATATATATATTTATATATTTATATATATAAACTAACCTCACAACCCCATCCGTTTGTGTCTCGGCAATACGCTGTCATATATCCACTCAGCACGGCGGTCGTCAAAAAGCCAAAAACTGTCTTCGCAAAAAGTGCATTTACTTGACTACACCGTGTAATATGCCAATTACTCCAACTGCATTATCTGCAGAATTGCTGGACATCTTTTTTTTCATTTATCCTTGTTCAGAATACATTATTTGGCATCATTTGCCACTCAACCTCGACTGTCTTCGCAAAAAGTGGATTTACTTGAATACACCGTATAATATGCCAATTACTCCGACTTCATCATCTGCAGAATTGCTGGACATCTTTTCTTTTCCTTTATCCTTGTTCAGAGCTGGGTTGCCAACTTGCACACTTTTCGTGTGAAATGTACTCTTTTTTTTCATTGCACTCTTTCACACCACGGGCCAGATTTGCACTCTTTTTGCACACTTTTGTGAAATGATGATAGAAAAAGTATTAAGCGGAATAAAAAATTAAACTATTTAAGTGCAAATGATTGAACAGCTAGCCGGTATGATCTATGCCTGGGCCATTTTTCCCCAGGCGTCTTTGTCGTTTTTTCAACCATTTACCAAGAAGTAGATTAAAGCATAGTGAACCAGTGAAAACATGGTAAATTCAAATCAAATTTTATAGAAGGAAGTTGACAGCTGTTGGGCACAACTGTTCTTCATGGAAATGGAAAAGCGAGTATGAAACATGAAGTAATGCGATGTCGAAGCAACAACCAAAATAAACATACTATTTTCTAATCTCAAACTTATAAAATTCTGCAAAGACTTTAGGTCTGTGCACATTTTAAAGGGTGAATAACCCATATCTTCTTGTGATAGCCATTTTTTCTTAAATAAACATATTATCTTACCAGCCAGTGCTCCAAGAATTTGCTTTGGATGGGACCCATACTATCAAATTGATATATAAGGGTAAATTAGGAAAATATGAGGTAGCCTAAAATTGTAGTTTAGACTTTAGACTCTTCTTGCTATCTTGGAAAGCAGGTGATTTAGGTGAATGACATTTTCAGAAATGAATCCGGGGCCAAAAATATTCGAGCCAATTGAAAATGAGAAATGGGCAAAAATTTAGCAGTTCATATTTTTGACCTATGAATAAAGTGAACATAACACTTTATAAATATAATAATTATTGTTTATTTATAATTTATTACTTATAAATAAATATTATTTACAAATATAATAATTATTATAAATATAATAATCGTTTTTGGTGCAAATTCACTTCATCCCACCCAAATATACCAATTCAGGGTATATATTTGTACATTGGGGTGGAGGTAAAGTTCAAACTTACCTCTATAGTCAGAATCGCATCCTGAATCCAAATTTAACATTCCATTGCGTCAGAAAAGAACTTTACAAGCCCCCCCCCGCCCCTGATGATTAAATATATAACTTTTTATGAGAGTAAAGGGAATTTACGCCAAAAGCAATTAGTATATTTGAAAAGAACATAAGAAAAGGCCTCGAGTGGTATGTTTACTTTATTCATAGGTCAATAATATGAACTGCTCAATATTTACCAAAAAATGAGCAATATAACACCAAAAAGACATGTATACTAAAAAAATGATCCTTTTCTGTGGATGCTTGAATTATGCGGGCCTATCTTAGGTTTGATAAGATTTTTGAAGACTCAAAATTTCAGTTGGGGGAGGGGGGCAAACTGTGGCCAGGTATTAAAATCATCCACATCCATTTCGCTTGCTGAGTTTTAAAATATCTTTTTCTTTGCCAAGGTTTGCTAATGGACAAAGCTTGGCAGAAGTACTAAGCGCTTATCTTCTCAATTTTAAGCAAAGCTGATTGTAGAACAGGCTAATCACCCCTTTTAACATTCCCAACAGTTTATACAGTAAGCAAGTAATCTTGCACAAGAGACAAGGAGAAAAAAGGTGCCTAGTATTTCTGTCCAAGCCTTTTTACTTTTTTGCATACTTATTTCAGCCTTGGTTTTTAACACTATTAAAAAAAGGAAGTTTTTTCAACTGAAAGTAAGGAGCAACATCAAAACTTAAAACTAACAGAAAATACTACGTATTTGAGGAGGGTCGCCTCTTCCCCAGGACTTCGCTCTTCGCGCTAAAGTTTTTTAGTACTTTTAAAAAAGCTTCTTATTGTTCTACTTAAACGACTCTTGTGTTTTGGAGTCTTTTTTAAAGAATTGGGACACAATTCAAACTTTAGCGTAAAGAGTGAGGTGATGAGGAGCAGGCAAAGTTTTAATTCTGCTCCTTACTTTCAGTTGAGAAAACTTGTTTTTTTGTTTCATTTCTGATCGTTTTTAAATGATGCCAGGACTTAGATTACTGTAAAGTGTGTTATAAAGACATAATCGGATGTGTGGCAAGCGCGCCATCTTCGAACAAGCTTCCACAAGAGCAGGGTTCAGAACAATCAGACATCAATGCTGCAGTATGAACCTTCCGAAAATTTAAATGATGAGTCTATAATTGAAGCCAGCTTGAAGCCTACGTTGCGGGTCGTCTTGGAAGACATTCCCATTACAAAAATGGACACTTTAATCCCAGTAATAAAAAATGCTTTGGGAGACTCAGAACTTTGTAAAAGCTTCAATCAGGGCAGAACTAAACTAGTAGGATAATTAGACACGTCATTGCCCCTGCAGATAGAAATGTGCTTTCTTGTGAACTGAAGAAAGCTCATATCTCTTCAATAGTTGACGAATGTACCGATACATCTTGGCAGAAGTTCTTGGTCCTTATCGCAAAGTACAAATACTCCAAAGATAAAGTGCGAGAAGGCTTTCTGGGACTTTTTCCAGTAAGTGATGCCAGTTCAGAAGGGCAAAAACGTCTAATACTTGGACATTTGGAAAGCCTAGGAATACCTTTGCAAAATTTGATGGCAATTGGCTTTGACAATGCCAGTGTTAACACTGGACATCAAAAAGGTCTTGGTGTACTGTTAAAAAAATATGTGCCAGATTTGTTTCTACTAGGCTGCACTAGTCATTTCCTTGCTCTCTGTTCTGCATATGCAGTTAAGAAGTTGCCAGATGGAATTGACAATTTTATTCGTGACGTAGTAGCATATGTGGCAAATAACCCTAAAAGACAGGATGAACTAAAGATCTACCAAAATTTCTGTCATGTGGGAAACTATAAGCTTTTGCAGACTTCAAGTAAGCGGCTCACCCTTAAAGTTTCCGTTGAAACGGATCTTGAGCAGTGGAGCCCGCTCCTTTTATTCTTTACCAACCACGGAGAAGGTGACTCTGCTGGAGATAGAGGAGCCAAAGAAAAGGCTAATAAAAATCTTGCTTTTATACGTGATTCATCTGTGAAAGTTACTTAGTATTTTCTTTCATTTGTCTTATAAAAGATCAATGCACTAAACAAAGAGTTTCAAGCTGAGGGAACACGGATTCACAGGCTTTTGGAAAGTTTGCAAAAGACGTATTTGTTGCTCCTCAAGTGCTTTGTCAAAAAGGAAGAAATAGGGCGCGTACAAGATCCATTTAAAGTTCGGTTGAGCCCAGCTCATTTTCTTGCACATGATTGTATAAAGTTGGGACCGAATGCACTCTACCTCATGAGAAGCCTGCAAAACACTGGCCTATCGAGTGCTTAGCAGGTTCACTGCATCCAGATGAGCTGTCTGAATTTTTTTTGGAATTGTACTCCGAAATGAGGAAATGGATTGACTACAATGACCTAACGTGGGAAAATTTCAAATGCATCAGTCCAAATGTTGCCTTATCTGGAGATGTGGACACTCTTGTGCCTCTTCTTCGGCGGTTTTCGAATTTGCTGGGTGACACTGAGGCACAAAGTGATAAAATGGAAATAAAAATGCAATAAACAATTCCATTTTCCATTTTGTGTGCTGTTTTGAAGGATGATGAATCCGTTTTGTTTCTGCTTCCATTTTTTTTCGCCGTGCTAGGGTACGGTACTTGACTTGACTATAGTGAAGTCAGCAATAGTTCACGGCTAGTTACTTGGACCTCTTATATTCCTTTCAAAACGTTTGAATAAAATAGAAACAAAACTTTAACTAAACGTTGGATGCAGGCAGTCAACTATAGTTCAGTTAAAGATCTAAGAAATCAAAATAAACACATGCAAATTTCAAGCAGAGCATTACCTTTTAAGCTAAAAAACGAATGATAATCATTATCAAACTTATTCTTTAGAGGTTGATTTCCTAACTTTATTTTAAATACATTTGAAAAATTTAAAGATAATATGTTTATGGATCAAAGGATAACTAAAAATTATGTGTAAATGGCGTAAGAATGGTCAGAACAGTGAAAGGGGCTGCGCGCGCGGCTGCCAAGATGCCGCGCGCGCACAAATTTTTTGACTTTCACACGCTTCTAACAACTTGCACTCTTTTTGGCTTTGATTTGCACTCTTTTTTGACGTCGGCAGTTTGCAGCCCTGGTTCACAGTAAATTATTTGGCATCATTTGACACTCAACTTCGAAGCTGTAAGCAGTATTTGCTAAAAACTCGCTATTTGCCAGGGATATGGTTTGATTTTGGCTATGACTAATTGCTAAAGGTTGGGCCGTCCCAATAAACTTTGTAAAAATGAATTACTTTTTGCACAAATAATAGTAAAAGTCCGAACACTCCGACTTCACCTTCGCAAGCCTTTATCAACAGATAAAAAAAAGGAAAAAAAAACTAGATTGAACAAATAAATACGTACATAAAAAAATATACACACCATGATGTAAACAGAAAAAAATGAAAGGAAACTTAAAAAAAATCCAATACGGTAAATCGTGTCACAAAACCCTAAGCGGGGTAATTGCTATATCAGGTAACAATAGTGCAAAGTTTTTCTTTTTTACAAAGCTCAATGTCTTATAACATTTTATCCGTTTTTTAATATTTTCATTTTAATTATACAAGTTAAATATAAACTTAGTCTAAATAAAATTCGATGAGAGATGGCTGAGTAGAGACCCTCGCTGGGTTAAAATTAAATGAGAGACAGCCAGGCACAGACCCCTCGCTTGGCTAGTCTGGAATGACCCCTCATATCCCAGTCTACTTATTTTATCTTTCAATACTTAAAATGCTATAAGTTCAATTATAACAATCCCAAACATCCTCAGTCTTGCATAAGGAAGACCCCGGAATTCGCATAAAATATGCTCATAAATATGCTATAATTCGATGTAGGCTACCCCACTCTCAAATGTATTGTATATTGATATTTTTTTTGTCTTCTATGTATTATTAAATAAAAAAAACAAGTTTTTTAAACTGAAAGTAAGGAGCGACAATAAAACTTAAAACGAACAGAAATTATTCCGTATATGAAAGGGGCTGTCCCTTCCTCAACGCCTCGCTCTTTACGCTAAAGTTTGACTCTGTCTCACAACTTTATTTTTTAAAACAATAAAAAACTTTCGCGTAAAGAGCGAGGTGTTGAGGAGGGGACAGCCCCTTTCATATACGGAATAATTTCCGTTCGTTTTAAGTTTCAATGTCGGTCCTTACTTTCAGTTAAAAAAACTTGTGTTTTTTATTTAATAGCGTAAAGAGCGGGGCATTGAGAAGGGGACCGACCTTTTTATATACGGAATAATTTCTGTTCGTTTTAAGTTTCAATGTCGCTCCTTACTTTCAGTTAAAAAAACTTGTTTTTTTTATTTAATTTTTGAACGTTTTCGACTAAATGCAGGTTTTGATCTTGGCTCACCGTACATGAATAATTAAAACAAAATTTTCATATTAATTTACTTTTATTTAGTTAAATGGCTTTCTCGAAACTTGTTTAATTATATTTACGAACGTTTTTATTAGTAATAAATATACATAGCTTACGAATTAACTTACGTAACGAACTTCTATATTCATATATTTTTAATTTGTTTATTAGAGGGTTCGCCTCCTAGTCAATACCTTGCTCTTCAAGCGAAAGTTCGAATTTTGTTCCAATTCTTTAAAAATGACCGCTTAATCACAAAGGCCGTTAATTAGAATAAATAGCTCTTATGAAAGTACTAAAAAATCTTTGGCTTAAAGAGCGAGGTATTGACTACGGGGTGAACCCAATCATATATGTAATATTTTCTGTTCGTTTGAAGTTTCGACGTTGCTGCTATTGCAGTTGAAATAGTTGTTTTTTTATATTAAATTTCTGATCTTGCTTTAAATAATGCTGGGAAGTCCGGCGTCCCCTTCATAGCAATGTCCCTTCCCCCATGAAAACTTCCTTCATGGAAAGATCCTCCCACATAACCCCCGAACCACCCCCCCCCCACTACCAGGAAAAATATCCCCTGAAAACGTCTATATACTTCCAAATAACCAATACTATATGTTAACATTGGGTAAAGTTCATAACTTTCAGCCCTCCCCCCGGGAATTTCGGGGAATTAAGTCATCCTAAAAGACATACTTTTCATATTTTCGAACATGCTGAACAAAATGGCTATCTCAAAATTTTGATCAGGTGACTTTGGGAAAAAAATAAGCGTGGGAGGGGGCCTAGTTGCCCTTCATTTTTTTTGGTCACTTAAAAAGGGCACTAGAACTTTTAATTTCCATTCCAATGAGTCCTCCCATGATATTCTAGGACAACTGGGTCGATACGATCACCCCTGGGAAAAAAAAAACAAAAAAAAACAACAAATAAACACGCACCCGTGATCTTTCTTCTGGCAAAAAATGCAAAATTCCACATTTTTGTAGATGGGAGCTTGAAACCTCTACAGTAGGGTTCTCTGATACGCTGAATATGATGGTGTAATTTTCATTAAGGTTCTATGACTTTTAGGGGGTCTTTCCTCCTTTTTCCAAAAATCAGCCAACTTTTTTCAGGTACCTTACTTTTGATGGGTACAATTAAACTTAATAAAACTTACTTATTTGAAATCAGCATTAAAATCTGATTCTTTTGATGTATCTATTTGTATCAAAATACCGTTTTCTAGAGTTTCGGTTACCATTGAGCCGGGTCGCTCCTTACTTACAGTTCGTTACCACGAACTGTTTGATATTCCTTAAGAATAGAAGGAAAAAAAACAAAAAAAAAAACATATTGATTGTGTTGATGTCAAAAAAAACTTTTTGTTTATCTCTTGGTTGTGTGGATTTTCGTTGTATTAATTGTGTTTTAGATGAGACCTCCTAGAAGACGAAAAGAGTCTATAATAGAATCCAGATGCTGCTTTTCAAAAGAAGAAGAAGTCTTTTAGGGATTAGAAAAAGTGGATAAATGATTTTATTTTTAGGGTGTCTTTATTTTCTTCAAAATGCCCTGCTCGCCCGAATTTTCAGTTGAATCCTGTTATACGAGTCCAACCACAGAAAATCAGAAAGAAAAAAAAGACTGCCATGGACGTTTGTCTATAAACCAAGAATCAGATAACACGCTTGAAGATTTCCGAATGGCTGTGAAAGGTATGGACACAAAAATAATAATAATAGCAATAATAAATTTATTAGAAGCCAAACAAGGCAATACAACATGGTGATCAAAAATATACAGCACAAAATCCATAACTAAATACTAATTTTCGCCCCCCTCCAATACTATCCTTTCTTCGCCACTTCATTAACCTATATACAAGCCTGAGCAGTCTTTTCAACAGTCGTCTGGAGCTCCCCTGGGGGCTCTAGGGTATCACCCTCGAAAATATTACTTACAAGAAAGCGACCGGAGAACTGCTGTGGAAGAATGTCGGCTACTTCCCCAACTCTTAGATTACACCTGAGCCACAGTAGACAGAATATACTGTAAGTGACCTGAGCCAAGAGTAATCCGTATCTGAGGCCAAAATGTCACTTGATATTGTAACCTAGCCACTGGAGGCTTTACATTTGCTCAAAAGTTGAGTTTTTAAGCGATTAAATAAAAAAAATGTTTTTTTTTACTGAAAGTAAGGAGCGATGTTAAAACTTAAAACGGACAGTAATTATTCCGCATATGAAAGGGGCCGTCCCCTCCTCAACGCCTTGCTCTTTACGCTAAAGTTTTTTATTGTTTAAAAAATTAGAGTTGTGGGAAAGTCAAACTTCAGCTTAAAGAGCGAGGCTTAAAGAGCAGAATAATTTTTGTTCATTTTAAGTTTTAACGTCGCTCCTTACTTTCAGTTAAAAAACTTGTTTTTTTTATTTAATTTTTGAACGTTTTTGAATTAATGCAGGTTTTGATTTTGGCTCACAGTACTTGAATAATCAATATTAGCATATTAATTTTACTTTTATTTTGTTAATGGCTTTCTCGAACGTTGTTTAATTTTATTTACGAACGTTTTTATTAGTAATAAATATACGTAACTTACGAATTAACTTACGTAACGAACTTCTATAATCATATATTTTATATGTATATTAGGGGGTTCGCCCCCTAGTCAGTACCTCGCTTTTTACGCTAAAGATCGAATTTTCTTCCAATTCTTTAAAAATGACCTCTTAATCACAAAGGCCGTTAATTAGAATAAAAAGCTTTTAGGAAAGTACTAAAAAATCTTTGGCTTAAAGAGCGAGGTATGACTAGGGGGCGAACCCAATCATATACGTAATAGTTTCTGTTCGTTTTAAGGTTTGATGTTGCTCCATACTTTCAGTTGAAAAAATTGTTTGTTTTTTTAATTTAATTTCTGATCTTTTTTTAAATAATGCTGGGAAATCCGGCACCCCCTTCATAGCAAAGTCCCTTCCCACATGAAAACTTCCTTCATGTAAAGATCCTCCCACATAACCCCCGACCCATCCCCCCACTACCAGAAAAAATCCCCCCTGAAAACGTCTGTATACTTCCCAATAACCGATACTATATGTTAACGTTGGGTAAAGTTCATAACTTTCAGCCCTCCCCCCAGGGACTTTGGGGGATTAAGTCATCCTAAAAAATATATTTATCATATTTTTGACCATGCTGAACAAAATGGCTGTCTCAAAATTTTGATCGGGTGACTTTCGGAAAAAAATAAGCGTGGGAGGGGGCTTAGGTGCCCTCCATTTTTTGGTCACTTAAAAAGGGCACTAGATCTTTTAATTTCCGTTCCAATTAGCCCTCCCACGATATTCTAGGACATCTGGGTCGATACGATTACCCCTGGGAAAAAAGAAAAACAAATAAACACGCATCCGTGATCTTTCTTCCCTTTTTTCGAAAATCAGCCAAATTTTCTCAGGTGCGTAACTTTTGCTGGGTAGGACTAGACTTGATGAAACTTATATATTTGAAATCAGCATTAAAATCTGATTCTTTTGATGTATCTATTGGTATCAAAATCCCGTTTTTTAGAGTTTCGGTTACTATTGAGCCGGGTCGCTCCTTACTTGTAAGTACGAACTGTAGTTCGTTACCACGAACTGTTTGATCACAAAACGTTCAGTGATTGAATAAAGGACGTACAGGAGGTCAACCTACATGAGATTATAATGCTAAAACCTGGAGATGTGTTAGCCCATAAGAGCGAATAATAAGCAACGTCTAAATAGTCAATGCTTTTTTTCTATGTCTGTTCACAAAAACTAGATATATGTTGAAAGAAGAGTATGAACAAATATTTTCTCTATATTGAAAAAAAAAAAACAAAAAAAAATAAACAGATGAGAGCTAGTCAGAAAGTGACTTCGCACAGGGATGCAGATAAACAGCTAAAAGGAACATGCTCATTCAGCACAGTTAATTTGTAAGTCAGATCTTTAAACTGTTTTTCAACAAAGTCTCTGTTCATCTTGCAACCAGGAGTTCCCTTATCATGGTTATCCCCCCCCCCGCTTTGTAGGCTTGTCTAAAAGAATAGTTTGTTTTCTTGGAAATACTTAAAGTTAGGTTTATCAAGGTAAGTAAAATTTTTGAGTTACGGAGGTATTTCCAAAATCAGGTCTCATGGGAAATTAAAGAGGATTGACTATAGACGTCAGCAGGGGTATTTACAAGCCCTGGTATTTACAAAGCCCTGGAATAACAAAAAGGAAGCTTACTATTTTAAGGAAAAATTGTTTCATGTCAACCGCATACGCAAAATTAACGATCTCAAATATAGACAGGAGGGACAAGAACTGAAAGGCCCGAGCCCTCTATGCGCGTAGGTTTCATTGAATGCACTGTTTTTTTTGTTTTTGTCTTTTTTTTTTGTTCAAAACGTAAACCTTTAATTTAATTACCCACTTTTGTTGTTTGTAAAAAATAGAAAGAAAGGCGCAAACTATCTTAGATGAGTAAATATTCGGATTCTTGTAAAATTGATTGTCCTCCATGCGGCAAATTTTCTTCGAAATTCAAAGTCTGTTAAAGGAGTCAGTCAGATGTTTTGCATGAAATTGACTTCTTCTTAAGGATTTAAAAACCCAAACATGGAATAAATAATCCGAAAAACTATTCCGAAATAATTATGAATGCCCTGAAATGCAGTAATTTTATCTTTAAAAAGTTCGTAAAAAGTCCCAACGCCCTTCCCCTACTTTGTAAGACAGAGGATACCTGAAAGTGTGTCCTTTTAAAGTTAGAGAAAGGATGTTATTTTTCATGGGAAAAAAAAATTTCCCCCAAACTTTGGCCCTCTCGAAGGTTGTTTACTGACTGCCCCTCCTCCAGGGAAAACTTATATGAGCACCCTTAGGGGTTTAAACGAACTCGATATATTGTGTTTTGAGTTGTTATTGTTTTTGTTTTTGTTTATATTGTTATAATCAGGCACTTGCTTAGAACCCCTTACGTAAAATCTTCAGATTTTTACCATTTTCCCATAGTTTTGTTCATTACTATAATTCGCCTTTTAATAGTATATTGAAGTTTACCCCTCTCAGAATATACCTTCTCCCCACAAAAATAGTGCTTATGTGCTGGGTTTTATTTTGTACTAATCGAAAAAGTAACATTTTTCACGCTCGTATGGGCAAAACTGTAGGGTTACAAAATAGTGTTCCAACATAAGTTGACCTAGGAGTATGTTTATTAGCAGCGGGTCCAAAATTTTTTACTTTTAGACATAGTTCCTCCCGTGCTAGCTGTTGCGTGAGACGACAATGGCACCTCTCCACGACGACCTCTGAATAGCTTGTGGCCACTGGTCTTCCATACATGTTCCCACCGGTGGTGCATCCTTCTTTAAGCATCTGGCAAGCGTAACTTTCTGCCGTCAACACCTTTTGATGCTGGGGGGGGGAAGCTTCAGATGCCCAGATACCCAGGGGAGACTGCCATTATTCATAGGTACCATGTGGCCCCAATACCACCATTACTCAAGATTAATTGAACTTTAAAGGTTGCTTTGTTTAATCACGTATGGAGGCTTTCGTACTGCACAGACAAGTGGACTCCCATGATGCACCAGAGGCAGTGATTCTTTGTTTCTCGAGCTGTTTTGTCAGTACCTATGTTTCGTATCTGTATATTAGTACAGAAAGAACGTTGTTATATAGGAGTCGGACCTAGAGCTTTATAGAGTAGGCAGCATTTTTCCACACTTTTCTTAGTTTGGTAAATTTATTGGCTGTATAAGCTCCAGGCTTCCTTCAGGTACTATGAGGCTTCAAAGATTCTGCTATACGTGTAATATCATAAAAGAAATTTCAGTTGATACCAAGAATGTATTTGACTCCTAGGATTTCCCCATACTTCAATTACTTTTAACATCAATTGATGTAAAATTTTTTATTTTTTTGGATATTTTGTACAATTCTCTGTCTTCTATGATATCGCATATTCTTTTATGTTTTCACTATTTTTTTTTACCGGAAGTGATCCCTTGCTCGAAATAAATGTTTTTTTCTATGTCTGTAACGACAAACTAAGCCTTGTCTTGATTGACATCATTTGACCTGCCAGTAGCAGGGCAGGCTTTGATCGAACAGAAATCAAAGCCTTTGAAATCTTAGAAGACTGTCTAATCATTATGGCTTCCAATTATAGATGTAAATAGCGACGAAGACCACACTGCCTTTCCATCATAAGCAATAAGTAGAACAATAGGGATTTTTTTTATATAAGACAGTGGAACGCAACTTTAAATGAATATTTCGACCCTATATCCAAGGGCCGTCCTCAGCAAAACAAATGAAAAATAATATAAAAGAAACTCGCGTTAAAATTCAATCGTTAAAACTAAAAAAAAATTCAGAACAGCCCTATTGGTTTGGGCTGTTATGTGCCCAACAGCCGGCATTTTGAACACAGTCGGCTCTTCAAAAATGATCCACCTCGAAAGAATGCTGCTGACAGGTTGGATGATGCCTATCAAGACGAGGCTTAAGCCATGTGCTGAAAAACCCCCTTCTTCCAGCGGTCTCTGTCCCCGAAAGAGAATCCTCTTTGCAAACAGGATGTACAACCCTTTTCTTAACTCCCTTTCTCCATTCTCTAAAAAACTTAAGTCGTCTGTATTTCTTTTCTATTTCAGAGCAAGAACTGGACTATATCACGACGGACGAATTCTTGTTGACCTTCCTAAACTGTCGAAAATGGGACAAGAGCAGAGCTCTTAAATTAGTAAGTGATTTAGCGTGATTATGGTAATTAATTACCTTTAGTAAAGAAATTAAAAACAAACTTAGTTTTTGAACAGTCAAAGTTAGCTATTTTGTTTCAATGCCAAAGAAGAAAAGGTTACACTTTCTTCTATTCTTTTTTTTTCAGTTACAATTTTTATTTTCTATAATTTTTTACCTATATTTCCAAAAATGCAAAAAATTCTTAGGCCCGTTTTAGCAATTTTATCTTTTGGACTCTCATTTTTAATCTTTGAATTTTTAGAACAACTGGAAACTTATCATTGGTTTTACCTAGATTTAGCAAAATTCACTTCAAGATTCTGCTAATATTGCACCAAAAATATATTTGTTGGTGAAAAATTTATGCTATTTGTCAAAACAAATTTAATCCTATGCAAAAATCTACTTTTTTCAGCAATCAAGGGATTTCTGGTAGCTCTTGTGGTATAAAAAGTAATTTTAGCGCCTCTCTTCTTTTGCAGTCTAAGAACGTTATTGACCCTATATTTAAAGCTAAAATTTAGCTTTATTTGTGTTTAATACCCCGATACTCCTCCCTTCAGTGGCACAAATTCAGGGAAATTAAAGGGGGTAGGGGTGGGGGAAAAAATACATTTTTTTTAACTTGGGATGGGCTATTTTTTATCTCAAAATACCCAAAAAATGTTTTTCATTGAAAATATCAAAAAAAGTATTTTTCAAAATCCAGGGAGCAGGTGGCAGAAAAATTTAGGGGAATACTTGCTCCCTGCCCCTCAATTGACGTCCCTGCCTCCATAAATTTTAACATTTCATTAACTAAATAGCAAACATCTCTATGTTCTACCCTTGGGGTAAAGCTTCGTCAGACATGCTTGGGCCATATTACAAATTATAAAAATCACAATGTACATGTTTCGAAGAAGCATTAAGCATTTTAAATTCTATCATTGCAATTTTTCTATCTCACACAACACGAATTGAAATTCCATCTTCTCTGTTTTAAGTTTTAGGTCAATTTTGTCAAATGTAATTTGGCTCTTTTGCTAACCTGACCGTCACAAATAACTAAAATAAGTTGAAAAATCTATGCATCATTGACTTTTGTCACCTAGTAAGGCACATACAGAGAACTTTCTTTTTTGGAGGGCACAGTGAGTTGGGAAGAGGAAACACACAAAAAAGGTAATTTATAAGAAAAAATATAAGAAAACGGTGTTAATTGTGAAGACTTTTGACATCATCGAAGGTGATATTCCACGAGGGGCTTGTATGTGTGCCTAGTATAATTGTTCGAATCCGAATCAGTGAGACATGACAATTAAAAATATTAGAATAAACTAACGAGTTTAGGCCAATGTGAATAGATAACAAAAAGTGGCAGATGTATCTGACCGAAATTCATTTTTCGTCTTCAGTGCGTATTTAAATGCAAAAAAAAACTTTGTGATAAGAACAAGGTTTAAAAATTGCCAGAATAAAAATTCACTATTTATTATTATGAGCTGCATCTTGAAAAACTAAAACCCAACTGATGGTGACACAACTGATTATGCTGCTCACAATTGTATATGGTTCACCGAATACGTTATGGTTTTAAAATTTTTGTTTTTATTACGGAAGTCTTTAACAAAATTATTTATAATTTTAACTAGACACTGAAGAAGGACCAGGAATATCAACCTAAGATATCTGCCATTTGTCTGTTTTCTAAACTGGCCTAAACCCGTTGCTTTTTCTTGATATTTTATTTTCAAGTTGTTTTCACGAGGTTAAAAGACGAACATAAGTTCAATTACTATAAGCTCATATGATTACCATTTATATGAACATGATCAACGAACATAAGGTCAAGTCCTTGTGAAATGACCTCTAATTTCTGGGTTTAATCGTTTTCTGTGAATAAGATGAAAAGTGCCGAGAATTAATATATCTTTTTATTGATTTATTCGATTTTAGCTAAGAAACTATTGGGAAATGAGAAATATGCACTCTCATTTATTTGAGTTTGATATCACTTCTCCCTGGCCAGCACTTCAACAGGAACTAACTACTCTTGTCAGAATGCAAGATGGCTCCTATCTTTTTCTTTTTCGTGTTGGTGAGTAATATTTTTGTTCAATTAATTTAGAACTAATATTTAGAAACAGGGTTGCCAGAGGCTGCACATTTGCACTATTTATGGTATTCTTTCCCAGAATAATGACTGAAGAGCACACCAAAAGGAAGTTATTCTTCTTACTACTTTCCAACAAAGTTAGCAGATTTTGAATAAATGTAGCCTTTACGCTCTCTCTCCCTCTTTCTCTCTCTCTCTCTCTCTGTATATATATATATATATATATATATATATATATATATATATATATATATATATATATATATATATATATATATATATATATATATATATATATATATATATATATATATATATATATATATATATATATATATATATATATATATATATATATATATATATATATATATATATATATATATATATATATATATTTATTTATGCCCACTTACAATGGAGAAATGGAGAAGAAAATAAAAGCGGAGTACAAAATGAAACAAAAAAAAGAAGAAAAACATGTTCAACACTAAAAATTAAATGCAGGTATTTCATTCACAGAAACAGTTGAGTCATCGGTGAGTCGTAGAGTTTACTGAGGGATCGTCTTGAGGCTCTCTGTTCTAGATCAATCACCTTGGTTGATGGATCAAGGATTCCATATATGGATGAGATCTCCGTGTTAGAAAATCTCAGTGGAAGTCCCAGCAAAAATTTTGCAAATCTGTAGTACGTGGCTCGTATTTTTCGACACTCGGGGAGGGACAACATTTCCCACAAGGGTGATATATACCAGATGGCAGGAGAGACGATGGCGTTGAATAGTTTTGACTTAATAAATCGATTAAATGACCACTTGCATTTGACAGCTTTTCCATATGCTGAGCGGATAGATTTACAGACTGATTCAGCCACAAGCCTCTAGTTGACCTAGGTGTCTGGCCATACGTGATACCAAGGTAATTTAGGGACTGGGACTGCTGGATTCTGATACCGTCAAGGACAAGATTGGAATTGGTCGAGTTGGTGCCGCTAAAAACGATAAATTCGGTTTTCTCTGAGTTGAATCGTAGTCCTATTCTTCGGTATAGGGTCACTAAAAGACGAAGATTCTCTTGTAGTCCCCTTAGCGTGCTGCTTAGGAGCAATAAGTCATCTGCATAAGAAATGAAACTTAGATCCAAGCCCTCCAAAAAGAACGTCCCTCGAACGAGTCTAGTTACAGAGTAAGTTGCAAAATTGAAGATGATAGGGCTTAGAGCAGATCCTTGCCGAACTCCTTTGAAGAGCCGAATGGGTTCAGAAAGCTTTTGCTTGCGGTGACCGGCGATTGTTTCCTATCCCAAAGCTAGACGAATATGCGTGTGGAAGTACCAGTCATGGAGAACAAGGACAATGCGGGGGTCGACTCCTGAATCTAAGAGGCACCACAGTGCCTGCGATTGGAAGACAGAATTGAACGCAGCGGAAATGTCGACACTGCAGGCATAGAGTGGCTCTTTAACTAAAGATGTAGACCTCATTATTCTTCTTAGTAGCCGATGGGCGTGTCCACAGCCCAACCCATTTCTGAATCCAAGTTGTTTGTTTCCCATTAGAGCGTGGGGCAACAGCACCTTCTCAAATACTTTGCTGATAACCGATGAAACTGTAATTGGCCTATAATTTTTACAAAACAAGGGGTCCCGATTCTTTTTCAGAATATTGGATGTGCGGCAACCATGAAAGTTGGCAGGTGTGAGTCCCTGATCTATGCTCATTTGGAATTGTAAGGCTAAGTACTGATCTAAAAGTTCTGTGCCGTGCTGTAAGTGCCTCGGAGTGATCCCATCGTGCCCTGGAGACTTGTTCTTTTTCAATTTTCTCACAATTATCTCAATATGCCATTTGGAAACAATGGCATCAGTGCGGCAGAGTTTTGCGCTGATTAATTGCCTATCTAACTCAGATTTATGTACGGAGTCCAGCTCGTTGGGTGGTGGCGCAAACACGTCCTTGTAATGGTTTACCCAACTTTCATCGGGAATGGGACTTTGCACATCAGCGTCGGCCCTTTTAGATTGGAATCGCTTCCATAAGATGTTTGGGTCACTCCTGCAATCACAAGACAACTTCTCCACTTGCTGGACTTGCATATTCTCGACAGTACGTTTGAACTCTTTTTTGGCATGTCGAAAGCACTGAAAAACTACTCCGGAGCGGGGTTTGTCGCAGTCCTTCCACAATTCGTACCAGAACTTGGATCTATTCTTGGCAAACTTGACATTTGGATTATCCCATCCCTTTTTACGAGTGTTGGGGTACACTTTTGCCACTGGAACAGCGGCAGATTCTGCAAGCTTCATCGAATGAACAATTTCGGAGCAAAAGATGTTCAGGGCTAGTCTGTCTTCATTTTGGCCATGAGTAAGCAGGTGGAACGGTATTTTGATTTTAGCAAGAGTTGAGTCAAGAATATCTTTGTACAAGGACTGATCTATCCTTTGCCATTCACTCTTGATAAACCATGATCGCCCGGGGTGCCGCTTGTAGGTGGAGAATGGTACATATATATATATATATATATATATATATATATATATATATATATATATATATATATATATATATATATATATATATATATATATATATATATATATATATATATATATATATATATATATATATATATATATATATATATATATATATATATATATATATATATATATATATATATATATATATATATATATTTATAATATATATATATGTATTCGTTGGATTTTCGTGATAAACTTCACTGAAAATAACTTATTTTTCGTCCCAGAATTCTGACTTTCTTTTATAAAAATCACATTCAATATCCTTTTTTTAGGTCGGAAATAAAAGACAAACCTTTTAAAAGAAAAACGAAGATTTAGTAAAGATTCTTCTTGCATTGTTTCAAATTTTGGGTACCTAATTTAAAGAAGAACTTTAATCTTTCAAGTTTTCAGCGTCTTTTCAGGCTTTCAATCTTTTATTTTCATCGTTTTCCTTTAATCCTAGGAAAAATATTTATCTTGTCAGTTGCTTCTGGGCAGGGTTGGCACCGATGATGATTTATCACCAGATCCGGTGATTTTTCATCCTCCTGGTGATTTTCGTTTTTAATCTGGTAATTTTCATTTAATTTGGTGATTTTTTGCGAAATTGCTTGACATTCCATGCATGATTGGTTTCGCTGTCTTACTGCGGTGAAATAAAAAGTGACTTTCAAATTTTATGTCTTGTTTTTATTCGTTATTTCTAAAGAGCGGCGTTATTTTGGGCTTCTGTGTAGGCTATCCTTTTAGCTTGGCAATCGGCTTCCCCTTAGTTACAAATTTTAACTTACAAGTACATACATGTGTGATAAAAACGGAATGAGGCTAAGAAACGAAAATAAAATTCACAGGTAAAGAAAACATAGTCCCACATGAACATAGATTCAGCAGCCTAGGCTGGGTCTTTTTCATTGGACTTAACAATCTCAAGAAACCAGGGGGCTCAATCTCATGGGGCTCTCGTCTAAGAAACCAGGGAAACAAGGTTTATCACCGCTTGTCTGATATTTCAGCTTAGACTTGACCCACGACAATTTTCCGGAAGTAAAATAAATATATAAGAAATTGACACCATTTGAGTCGTCTTTTTCAGACCTATAGTTTACCACTAAGGATACCAACTATGGAAGGGAATTAAAAACGCTCATAAGCAAATGAAATTCGATTTGAGGACAAAAGAGGATTATTGGGTTTCAATGGAAACCTAGAAAAAAGAAAAAGAAATGATTTTGCAAAGTAAAGACAAAGAAAAGTATAACAGTAGTTAAATAAATAAAAAGGTTCTTCATGTCCAGTAACATGATTTTAGGTAACAATTTCAGTCTGGAAATTAGCCTGAAATTCTGGTTTTAGGTATAAATTCTCTTCCGTCTTGAGCAGACGGCCTTTGAAAAACATAATGTCTTAGCTCAGGGTGCCCAGTGTGTCTTTTTGGTGTAAAGCTTATAAGTATTGACCACCGATTGCTTGTGATTTTGTTGGTGTTTTTTATGAAATACTGGTGATTTCTGGTGATTTTCTTGGTGAAAAACTGGTGATTTTTATTTGGTTGTGGTGGCAACCCTGCATCTGGGTATCTAAGTTTTGATAATTATAGATAAACCATTCCGAAACAATTAGCAATAGAAGGAAATGAAATTCCCTGACAAATTTTTACATGCGCATTTTCTCCAAGTTGTAAGCTTGTAGTTCAGTATAGATTAAATATTTGGAAGAATTATCAAAAGGGAAATATTTTTCACGATTTTAGAAAAAGGTTCAAATTAAAAAGAAGTTTGGTCTAAAGTTTATCGTCACCCCGAAATAAACTCCCTTAGTTTTATGGTAATAAGAAGCAATTGCTTCTAAACGAGTTCTACCCGACGCCCAGAAGGTGACGCGTTACAGTGGGGTGGCACATAGCCCTAATTGGTTATGCCCCAACCAATTGGATCAAATACCCCGAACTCAGAAATCTTGTGATTTTTAATGTTCCTCCTCACACTTGAGAGAAATTCTTCCTCACACATAATCAGGGTGGTGAAAGCGGTCCAAACGTATTACGGTTGTTTCAAAACCTAGCCCCCCAGTATTGCTATTTTGGACCAGTGCGTTTGAGTATTATTTGAAATTGTACCATTTGTCTCAAATTTGAACTAACAGTAGTGTGGAATGGACTTTGGTTGGATGAAACTAATTGCAGAACATCACTCTCAACTAGTCAGAGGCGTTCTTCACTGACGCAAAGCTATTGAAAGAGAAAGTGATATTTTATGCCTTTAATCAAAGCGTCACTGACAGCCAATGAAAACCACTCTTTCTCGAGTGAAATTAGAATAACACGCTACTGGTGTTTCAAGACTGAGAAGGATGGTTCAAATCTGAGACAGATGGCTAAAATAGCGATATTGGGTGGTTGCCCAAATGAGACTGGTGAACTCCGTTCGGCATCCTGTTAATACTGTCATTTGGTTTCCTTCGTTTCCGTGTTTATCTATTTGATTTTAAGATAAATTGTGTCATCTTCTAGAGTTTAATCTACTTCTAAAACATTCCTACAATTTTAGTACTTTCAGGTCCATGGAATCCAAAGGTGTGCTCAGTGGACGAGATTCACCATCTAAATATAACTCTCCTCAGAATTGCAGCAACATGTAAAGCAACCGTAGAGAAAGGACTGACAGTCATTGTGGATTTTAAGAATTTTGGGATTTCTCAGGCTCGGCACTTTACACCCTGCCATGCTAAACTCATAGCATCTATACTCCAGGTACTAAATTTTTACTTTTTGTATATGTTTTTTAGCTCCTTTTCACGTCCTTTTCTCACTAAGGAGGACGTGGCAGATACTCTTCCAAATATATTTGCTATATTTGTACATCCTTTATTTTTCAAGCAGTTGAGGAGTTTAATTGTTGCCTTCTCGTTATAGTTTTATATTGGTATTCTGCATAAACAATCGAATATTAATTAATTAAAATCATTATTTTTTTTAATTAACTAATATTGATTCATTAAAACAATCTAATCTAATATTAATTCTACATAAACAATATAACCCCAAAGATAAAAGGTTGTCGGTCACAATTTGGCCAGCAGGGTTGCTTTAAAGGTGCGTCTGCATTCGGCGTTATCCAGAAAACTTGGGGGGCAAGCAGTATTCTTAACTAGCTAGAGTTGCAACAAATTCAAAAGATTAAAATCCAGCCTTGTGGTATGCTTATTAAATGGTTGTTATACAGATTCAACGGCAGCTTTTCGTATCATACTTAGAAAAAAAAAATTGGCGGTAGAAACAGTCAAAACTTCCCATTTCCTCCGTCTCTCGTCCCAATTTTCCAGAAAACACTAAGCATAGACATGGTTTAATTTTTCATAATTTAGTAATCATAGGCAGCGCAATAGTGCTGCCTAAGTAAAGAACGATGTGGGCTCAATGTTTTATTTATTTTTCCTCCATACCAGGCACTTTGTATCGAAGGAGTTGTCGTAGAAACTTCGAAAAGGGCTCATTCGATTGGAAATTGGAGTGTCTAGTGCCCTTTTTAATTGTCAAAAGCGATTGGAGGGCAACTAGCCCCCCCCCCACGCCCATCACTCCCCCAAACACATCAAATCAAAGTTTTGAGATAGCCATTTTGTTCAGCATAGTTGATTTCCAGATGGAAAATATATTTTTGAGGAGGAGACTCCCCCAAAACCCTCGGGGCAAGGGTTTTAAGTTATGCCTTGGGGGCATATAAGGTTTTCATAGAAGGTGTTGCTGTAGAAACTTCAAAACAGGCTCATTCGATTGGAAATTCCAAAGGCTAGTGCTCTTTTTAATAGTCAAAAGTGATAGGTGGGCAACTAGCCCCCCCTCCCCCACGCCCATCATTACCCCAAACGTGTCCAATGAAAATTTTGAGATAGCCATTTTGTTCGGCGTAGTTGATTTCCAGAAAGAAAATATGTTTTTGAGGAGGACACTTCCCCAAAACCCTCGGGGCAAGGGTTTTAAGTTATGCCCCGGGGACATATAAGGTTTCTATAGAAGGCATTGTCATAGAAACTTCAAAAAGGGATCATTCGATTTGAAATCCAAATGACTAGTGCCCTTTTTAATAGTCGAAAGTGAATGGAAGGTAATTAGCCCCCCCCACGCCCATCAGTCTCCCACACGCATCCCATCAAAATTTTGAGAATACCACTTTGTTCAAGGTAGGTGATTTCCGGCTAAAAAATAGGTTTTTGAGGAGTACACTCCCCCACAACCTTCAGGGCGAGGGTTTTAAGTTATTCCCTGAGGGAATGTAAGAACGATGTTGGCACGATGTATTATTATTTTTTTTTCTTTAGAGCAGGGCACTTCGTATGGAAGAAGTTATCGTAGAAACTTTGAAAAGGGCTCATTCAATTGAAAATTGGGGTGGCTTGTGCCTTTTTTAACAGTCGAAAGTGATTGGAATGCAACTAACACCCCTTCCACGCCCACCATTTCTTGAAACACGTCCAATCAAAATTTTGAGATAGCCATTTTGTTCAGCGTAGTTGATTTCCAGATAGAAATTATGTTCTTGAAGAGGACACTCCCCCACACCCTTCATGGCAAGGGTTGTAAGTTATGCCCTGGAGGCATATAAGGTTTTTATTGAAGGCGTTGTCGCAGAAACTTAAAAAAAGGATCATTCGATTGGAAATTCAAAGGGCTAGTGCCCTTTTTAATAGTCAAAAGTGATTGGAGGGCATCTACCCCCCCCCCACACACCCATCATTCCCCCAAACACATCCAATCAAAATTTTGAGATATCCATTTTGTTTAGTGTAGTTGAGGTCCCGATAGCAATTATTTTTTTGCAGAGGACACTCCCCCACAGCCTTCAGGGCAAGTTATGCCCTGGGGGCATATAATGTTTTTTAGTTGTTGTCATAGAAACTTCAAAAACGGCTCATTCGACTGCAAGTTGAAAGGGATAGTGCCTTATTTAATAGTCAAATTGATTAAAGGGTAACTAACCCCCCTCTCACGACCACCTTTTCCCCTATGACATCCAGTACAAATTTTGAAATAGTCATTTTATTCAAAGGAGTTTTAAGTTCTGTAAATTAGGTCTTTGAGGATGACCACCCCCTCACAGCCCTCAGGACAAGGCTTGTAAGTTATGGCCTGGGGGCATATAAAGTTTTTATAGATTGCGTTGTCGTAGAAACTTCAAAAAGGCCTCATTCGATTAGAAATTGAAATGGCTAGTGCCCTTTTAATAGTCGAAAGTAATTGGAAGGCAACTGACACCCCTTCTACGCCCATCATTTCCGCAAACGTATCCAATCAAAATTTTGAGATAGCCATTCTGTTCCATGCAGTTAAATTTCACGAAATTATGCCTTTGAGCAGGACACTCCCCCCCACAGTCTTCAGGGCAAGGGTTATAAGTTATGCCCTGAGGGCATATAAGTTTTTATTGAAATATTTGTCGTAGAAACTTGAAAAGGGGCTCACTCGATTGGAAATTCAAAGGCCTAGTGCCCTTTTGAATAGTCGAAAGGGATTTGATGGCAACTAGCCCCCTCTCTCGCCCACCTTTTCCCCAAACGCATCCAATCAAATTTTTTAGATATGCATTTTGTTCAGGGTTGTGGATTTCTAGATAGAAATTATATTTTTGAGGAGGACACTCCCCACCAGCTTTCAGGGCAAGGGTTGTAAGTTATGTCCTGGGGGTATATAAGGTTTTTATAGAACGTGTCTTCGTAGAAACTTCAAAAAGGGCTCATTCGATTGGAAATTGAAATGGCTAGTGCCCTTTTTAATTGTCGAAAGTGATTGGAAGGCAACTAACACCCCTTCCACACCCACCATTTCCTCAAACATATCCAATCAAAATTTTGAGATAGCCATCTTGTTCCGTGCAGCTTAAAGTTCAGGAAATTATACCTTTGAGCAGGACACTCCCCCCACAGTCATCAGGGCAAGGGTTATAAGTTACGCTCTGGGGGCACATAAGGTTTTTATTGAAATCTTTGTCGTAGAAACTTGAAAAAGGGCCCATTCAATTGGAAATTCAAAAGGCTAGTGCCCTCTTCAATAGTCGAAAGTCATTTGAGGGCAACGAACCCCCCTCTCACGCCCACCTTTTCCCCAAACACATCCAATCAAAATTTTTAGATAGCTATTTTATTCAACGTAGTTGGAAGTTTTGGAAATTAGGTCTTTAAGGATGATAACCCATCCCCCCAACAACCCTCAGGGCAAGGGTTGTAAATTATGCCCTGGGAGCATGTAAGGTTTTTATAGAAAGCGATGTTGTAAAACACATCAAAAAGGGTTCATTCAATTGAAAATTGAAAGGGATAGTACCCTTTTAATAGTCGAAAGTGATTGAAGGGCAACTACCCCCCCCCCGCTCGTGGCCACCATTACCCCAAACACATCCAATCAAAATTTTGAGATATCCATTTTGTTAAACGTAGTCGAAAGTTCTGGAAATTAGGTCTTTTAGGATGATAGCCTCCTCAGAGCCCTCAGTGCAAGGGTTGTAAGTTATGACCTGGGGGCATATAAGTTTTATATAGAAAGTTGTTGTAGAAATTTTAAAAGTGGCTCATTTGATTGGAAATTGAAATTGCACTTTTTAATAGTCGAAACTGAGCGGAGAGTAATTAACCCCCTTCTCACGCCCACCATTTCCCCAAACACATTCAATCAAAGTTTAGAAATAGCCATTTTGTTCAACGTAGTTGAAAGTTCTGGAAATTATATATTTAAGGATGACAAACCCCCCAGAGTCCCCAGGGCAAAGGTTGTAAGTTATGCCCTGGGGGCATATAAGGTTTTTAATGATAGAGTTGCCGCAAAAACTTCAAAAGGGACGCATTCAATTGGAAATTGAGAGGGCTAGTGCCCGTTTTAATAGTTGAAAGTGATTGGAGGGTAACTAACCCCCCTCTCACGCCCACCATTCCCCCAAACACATCCAATCAAGATTTTCAGATAGTCATTTTGTTTACCGTTGCAGAAAGTTCTGGAAGTTAGATATTTGAGGATGACAACCCCCCCCCCCAGCCCTCAGGGTGAGGGTTGTAAGTTATCCCCGGGGAGCATATAAGGTTTTTATTGAAAGCGTTGTTGTAGAAACTTCAAAAGGGCTAATTTGATTGGAAATTGAAAGGGCTAGTGCCTTTTTTAATAGATGAAAGTGATTAGAGAAAGACTAACGCCCCTCTTACGTCCACCATTTTCCCAGACACATCCAATCAAAATTTTGAGATAGCCATTTTGTTTAACGTTGTTGAAAGTTCTTGAAATTAGGTCTTGACAACCACCCTCACAGCCAATAGGGTAAGGGTTGTAATTTATGCCCTTTGGGCATATAAGGTGTTTATAGGAAGTGCTGTCGTAGAAACTCAAAAAGGTCTCATGCTATTGGAAATTGAAAGGCCTAGTGCCCTTTTTAATAGTCGAAAGTGATTGGAAGGCTTGACATTTTTATAGTAAAGATGTGGGTATAATGTATTATTTTGTTGTTGTTGTTGTTGTTTAGACCAGGGCACTTTGTATCGAAGGATTTGTCATAGGAACTTCGAAAAGGGCTCATTCGATTGAAAATAGAAAGGGCTGATGCCCTTTTTAATAGTTGAAAGTGATTGGAGGGAAACTAATCCCCCTCCCACGTCCATCCTCCCATTTGACTTCATGTTTAAAAACAAAATGTTGCCATAAGATTAAATCAAAATGCCCTGTGTTAATGCTAATTCCCAATAAGGCATCTCAGCAGTATCGCAAGAACGACTAAGGGTATTATGTTCAAACTTTCGGGGCTGCTTCTGCTCTTAAAATTGAACCAAATCAAAATAGCGTAAGTGTATCCAAGCTATCAAAGAAAGTAAACATATTTTCTTGCGAATGATATCAAGTTTTCGATTTCAGGTCAACTAGAGGAGGTATGAAACTGAAATAAACACTACTATTTGTGTCCAGATTTTTAAGAGGGTGTATGTTGTTAAAATTTGCTGAAAATTTTTCTCCAGCATACAAATAGCAGGCCAAACTATAGATTCTTAAAAAAACGAAAAGATTTAAAGTATTATTTTCTTTTTCTCTGAAAAGACTATGTCAATATAAAACGAACAGAAATTAATTAAAAAAATTTTTTAAGAAAAGACAATGTCAATATAAAACGAAGAGAAATTAATTAAAAAAAATAATCAAAAAAAGAGCAAAAATAAAATCAAATAATCTACCAAGCGTGAAACTACCACAAATCAGCATCGATAAATAAATGAAACCCAAAACGAATAGAAATTACAATAAATAACTGAGTCAAACTCAAAATGAGCAGAAATTAAGACAAGTTGGGCACAAAACCCCTATGCCTATCCAAGGCCAGAACATAAATTTGCACTTTACTGAAAAAAATACAAATGAATTTGCATTGTCAGTTTAATATACATATACTGATATTTAGTAATCAAAATGTTAATATTATTTGATTTATTAAAGTTATAAAAGTAAAAACATTTATATTTTTTTCATTAAAGTGCAAATTATGTTCTGGCCTTGGGAAGGAATAGGGGTTTTGAGCCCAACTCATGTTAATTTCAGCTCGTTTTGAGTTTGACTCGGTTATTTATTATAATTTCTGTTCGTTTTGGGTTTCATTTATTTATCGATGCTGATTTGTGGTAGTTTCACGCTTGGTTGATTATTTGATTTTATTTTTGCTTATTTTTTGTCTAATGGAGTTCTTTACATTTCTTTGAAAAACCTATTTTGTGGCAAAAGTTTTTTTTAATTAATCTCACAAACAAGGTGGATTTTTATACTACCTTTTAGAAAGCCTGAAAGTAATTTTGAGAGAGTTTTTTTAACTAATGGAAATATCAATATTTTTTATCTTGAAAAAGTTTTGCCCGTATGTAGATTCTGAGATTTGGTAAGGGGGTTGGGATTAGGACATCTTTCTACCTCCTTAAAAAATAACACTAGCACATTTGCTAACCGTATAAGCTAGATTAAAAGAACCTTTTTCACTGAGCGTTCGTGGCATTGATTAAAAGTTTAAGAAATAAACCGTTTGTTAGATTTTAAGCTTGATTCGAAATTTATATTCGATACTGCTATATCGCTACTTTACTCAAGTTTGAATTTTAATCTTGTTTCTTTTTCTTTCCTTAACCATGCCGTCTATTATTTTACGAAATTCTACCAGTCTTAGCAATTAGTTAAATATTGATTGTATGGATGGTTGCAACATCGCTTCATAAGTTAAGGAACGGCCAATGACCTAATACTTAATGGAAGGTCAAAGTCAACAGCTTTATTTAATGTGAAAGCATCTAGAGACATATAGGCCTAACAATTAATGAATGGACATAAAGAGCTTTAAGGAACGGCTAGATTAAGCAGGGTGGGTCTAAATATTTGACGATTAGTTTTTCTGCATTTAAAAATTGCGGATGTACCAGTTGATGCCAAAAATGACTAGGGGCACGGGTTTTCCCTTGAAATAGTGGGCGAACTGCCAGCCAACTAGGGGTGATTTATGGTCTACCGAGAATTAGCTTTACACTCCCTTTGAGAATTTTAAAGGGAAGAAAAGCAACAAATTTTTGGAGGCTTTCCTTTAGACTGCAACTATTTTTTTGACTTGTAATTCTGTTAAATCACGACCGCTAACTTTCTATACTACTGCTACTACAACGACGATAACCACTACTAGTACTTCTGAAGTTAAGCGTATTATGATGAAACTCTCAGAGGATAGTGAACGTGATTAAAACACGTTATGTGGATGGAGGTTATTAAAAGGGCGTAAAAGCTATATCTCAGAAAACCTTAGAGAATTGAGTTGAAACTTTCAGTGCACGTAGAGTGAGATGTTTAATCAACCATAAGGCACTATCTGCATACTACTGCTGCTACTTCTTCGACTACTACTACTAAGGCTAAGGTTATTAGGGAGAAAATTTTCAGAAACGTTAAGGGGTATGTTGAATTGAATTGAAACACTCTGTGTATATGCTTTGTGCATAAACACGTTGTGCATATGCATATGCAGGCTGTCAAAAGGCCGTATCAGTAGTATGTCAAGAGTGGTCTGGAGCATTAGGTTGAAACTTTCAGGGCATGGTGAGGGGTATGTAGGTGCACTAATTAAAATGAAACTTTAACTATGCACTAATTAAAAGGAAAACACCCGATGTTCTCTATACACACTGCATGCTCCACAGAGCAGCTCTCGCGTAAAAAAAAATGCGTGAGGAACTTGAATTTTTGCAAAAGTAACAAAAGCTACAAACTACATAAAAAAACAGTCCATTATTTACAAAGCTGTGTGATTTATTTACAAAAATTACTTACAAAGCTGTGTGACGATATGGAAGCTACTTCCACCTCCCTTTTGTACTATTGTGAAGAATGCTTGTATCTTGTGCCAAAGTGATTTACAAGATACATGAACTCAAACTTACACCTCCCTTTTGTACTACTTACAACTCCCTTTTGTACTAATATTGTGAAGAATGCTTGTATCTTGTGCCAAAGTGATTTAGAAGATACATGAACTCAAACTTACACCTCCCTTTTGTACTACTTACACCTCCCTTTGGTTCTATTGTGAAGAATGCTTGTATCTTGTGCCAAAGTGATTTACAAGATACATGAACTCAAACTTACACCTCCCTTTTGTACTACTTACACCTCCCTTTTGTACTATTGTGAAGAATGCTTGTATCGTGTGCCAAAGTGATTTAGAAGATACATGAACTCAAACTTACACCTCCCTTTTGTACTACTTACACCTCCCTTTGGTGCTATTGTGAAGAATGCTTGTATCTTGTGCCAAAGTGATTTACAAGATACATGAACTCAAACTTACACCTCCCTTTTGTACTACTTACACCTCCCTTTTGTACTATTGTGAAGAATGGTTGTATCGTGTGCCAAGGTGATTTAGAAGATACATGAACTCAAACTTACACCTCCCTTTTGTACTACTTAAACCTCCCTTTTGTACTATTGTGAAGAATGTTTGTATCGTGTGCCAAGGTGACTTAGAAGATACATGAACTCAAACTTACACCTCCCTTTTGTACTACTTGCACCTCCCTTTGGTACTATTGTGAAGAATGCTTGTATTTTGTGCCAAAGTGATTTAAAAGATACATGAACTCAAACTTACACCTCCCTTTTGTACTACTTACACCTCCCTTTGGTACTATTGTGAAGAATGTTTGTATCGTGTGCCAAGGTGATTTAGAAGATATAGACCACACTGCCTTTCCATAACAAACAACAAAAGTACGAAGAACAATAGGGAAATATTTTTGCAAGACAGTGGAGATAATTTGAATGAATATTTCGGCCCTATGTCCAAGGGCCGTCCTCAGCAAGACTAAAATATATGAAAGAAAAAAGACTCTCAACAACATGCGACCAATAACAGATATATGAAGATATATGAATATTTCGATTCAAAAAGATAATTTGAAAGCGTCCATGAGAAAATGAAGCTATGCAGGGCAAATATGGGAAAAAATAAGTTTGACATGTTTCCACTTTTAAATTTGTGCACCGAAGATAACATAAAAGCAAATAAAATTTCATGTGTTGAAGACTTGGATGCTTTGTTAATTCATTTCTCGAATCATTTTGATGATCTCCATTTTACAGAATATGCGTGAATACAGAATCCTTTTATCGACGAAAAAAATGAAGAATTTGAATTAACAAGTAATGAGAAAGAAAATTTGATTGAATTAGCTTATGATTAAACTTTAAAATAAAATTTTCAAAATTTATCGCTAATTCAGTTTTGGCTAGATATTAAGAGTGAATATGATGTTTTGTCAAATAAAGCTGAAAAAGTGTTGATGCCGTTTGCAAAATCTTATTTATACGAAACAAAATTTTCTGCATTAGTTTAAATGATCGTTAGGTTAAAGTTTTTAAGTGCTTTAAAAAGCACTTATGCTGATATCAAATATGAAACGTTAATAAGTTTAGAGTTATACATTGAAATTTATTATCATAAGAAACTACATAATTTTAGAAAAGCTTTGAATTAGTAGGGATTAGACAACAATTTCCCAAAACTCGTTCTATATTTATAGGAAGGCTCAATGAGGCTTAGAGAATTTGGCCATTAAAATGTACAATTTCAGGCATTCTACCTTTTTTAGTGCTTTTAGTGTTTTTAGTGCTTTAAAAAAAGCCTCTTGTTCTAATTCAATACCTGTAGTCTTCTTGAAAACTAGGAAAAAGTCAAACTTTAGAGTAAAGTGCAAGGGATAGAGGAGAGGGCAGTCCCCCTGATATACATAATAATTTCTTTTTGTTTTAAGCTTTAATGTTGCTCCTTACTTTCAGTTGAAAAAACTTGTTTCCTTTTATTAAATTGTGATAGTTTTTCAAATCATGCTGGAAATCCGCCTCCCCTTCCGTGGAAAATTCTACCTGTTAAATTTCTTCACCTTAAAAAATTCTACAGCAGAAATTCCCCCCCCCCCAAAAAAAAAATATCCTTACATTTCCCAATAACAAATATTACATGTGAACAACTGACAAATTGTGTAACTTACAGCCTTTTCCCTAGAGGCTTTGGGGTGTCATGTAATTCCCAGAGGCATAGTTATTGGACTTTCCAACTATGCTGAAGCAACTGCCTATCTCAAAATTTTTGATTGGATGTCTTTGGGAAAAAAATGGCGTGGGAAGGAGGCTGGTTGCCCTCCAATCGTTTTGGTCACTCAAAAATGGCACTAGAACTCTACTTCAGTTCGATTGAGCTCTCTCCAAATGTTCTAGGGTCAATGTTATGATACGAAAACCTCTGGAAAAAACACAAATTTAAAAATAAATAAACACGCATCCATGATCTTTCTTCTGTCAAAAATGCAAAATTCAACATTGTTGTAAACAGGAGCTTGAAACCTCTATTGTTGGGTTCTCTGATATGCTGAATCAGATGGTGTGATTTCGTTAAGATCATTTGACTTTTTTTGGGGGGGGGGGGTGTTTCCTAACTTTTGGAAAACCGGGCAAATTTTCTCAGGTCCGTAGGTATTGATGAGCAACATTAAACTTAAAGAATTTTATATATTTGGAATCAGCAAGAACTCTTTTTTTTAGAGTTTCAGTTACTATTGGACCGAGTCGCTCGACTCACATTTCGTTACCACAAACTGTTTGATTTAGTTCTGAAGTATTTTTCACTTTAGAACAAAAAACGCGCCTGGTTTAATATTTTCAGTGGAGCTGCTATTTCGTGCTATTAAAGAGACCTTGCGCCACATTTTGCTTGTTGACTACTGACAAGGAAGGTGGCCAAAAACAATCTTTGAATATTATTATCTTATTTAATAATGAGTTTTATTTTATTGAAATGATATCCCTCGGAAGTTGATGCGTTCTATTTGATAATTTATTACTATAATACATTTTTATTATGATTGTCACATATGCACCCAAGTTTGGGATTTCCAAAAATGTCTGGAAGCTTTAGTGGAGGCAGCTATTGGAAGTTGGAACCTTGCGTCCGAGAGTACCAGCCCTCCACTGAGTTATTGGTTCGAAGGAGTCTCTGGGTGCATCTGTTTTGGGTATTCCATAGGTCAGGAGGAATGAGAGGAGTCTCTAAGGAGGAGTGTTTGGCTCCTCCTTAGACGTGAGTAGTATAAGGCCCAATACTTCCTGATACATTACCCTATGGTGACTTACCTCTAGCACATCGCATACACCAAAGCCTTACCAAGAGTACCTATACGGCATTTCCCAGGGCGCCTCTACGGCATTTTTAAGAGTGTGTGTACGAATTAATGTCTATTTTCTCCCAGAGGTGTTAGTGGGCGCCACGCGGCATCACATAACTCCTACATTTTATTATTTTTATCTCATATCTAGTTACCCCTAAGACAGAATTTTATTTTTATCTTACCCCTAACACAGAGGCATACTAGTCGTTTTGGCATTTTTGTTTTATCTAAGGAAGCAATATATTTAGGTTGTTTACGTTACGATCTGACAGGGACCAAATTTTCCAAAACACCCCTCCTTCCCCCCTGCGAATTAATATTTATGTCTTCCTTTCTGGTGTTAGCACAAACTGTTATCGATATCGTACATAACCTTGGCGAACACAGATATAAAGTAAAAATCTATCTATTAATTCTTTTTAGTACTAATAGATAGATTAGTATCCTGCATAACATCGGTGAACGCACATATAAAGGGAAATCTGTCTATTTGTACTTTTTAGTCAGTTTTTTTAGTACTTAAAAAATCTTATTATTTTAATTAGACAGCTCTTGTGTTTCAGAAGTTGTTCTTAAAGAATTGGGGGAAAAGTCAAACTTTAGCGTAAAGAGTGAGGTTTTGAGGAAGAAGTAGCCCCATCATATACGGAATAATTTCTGTTGTGTTTTCAGTTTTAATGTTGCTCCTTTCTTTCAGTGGAAAAAACTTGTTTTTTATTTAATTTCTGACCATTTTTCAAATAATGCCGAGATATCTGTCTCCCTCTCCATGGAAAGTACCCTCGCGCAAAACTCCCCTAGGGAAAGTTCCTCCTGAGTAAAATCCATCCTTCCGGAAAAAATTCCAAAGACAATTCCATCCTCGCTGAAAATTCCCCACGAAAAATTTTCTGCGAACAATTGGGCCTGGAAAATTCTCCTTAGCCTAGTTTCATTTGAGAAAGACCATTTTTATTAAATTTCTGAGCGTTTTTAACGGAAATCTCCTCTCGGTGAAATCCCCCCCCCCCAATGGAAAGTTTCTCCTGTGGAAATTACTCCCAACAATTCCCAGCCCGGGCAAATCCCCCGGAACATCTCCACATGTCAAATTGAGTCGCCAAAGAGAAATTAAGATAAATAAGAAGAATTTCGTATAGGTATTCTTACAAATTCTCCCTTGTAAATATTTCCCTGGAAAGCTGGCCCACAAAAATTTCTCCCCCGCAGAAACCCCCTGCCCCCCCCATTAAGATCCTTATACTTTCCAATAGCAGATACTATATGTAGGTATCGGGTGAAATTCTGAGCTTACAGCCCTTTCCCCTGGGGCTGTGTGGGTTCATTTTATCACCTGAGACATAGTTATTGGACCTTTCAACTATGTTGAACAAGACGGCTACCTTGAAATTTAGATCAGATGATTTTGGGTAAAAAGTGGCGTGGGAGGGGCTAGTTACCTTCCAATCTTTTTGGTCACCTGATAAAGGCGCTAGAACCTTTAATTCCCGTTTGAATGACTTCTAGGACTATTTGTTCGATACGACCATTCCTGGGGAAAACATAGATCAAACAAACAAACCAAAATTACAAAAAAAAAAACAAATAAACACGCATTTCTGATCTTATTTCTGGCAAAAATTGCAAAATTTCGGATTTTTGGATATGGGAGCTTGAAACCTCTACAGAAGACCTCTAAGAGTGCTCTGATACGCTGAATCCGATGGTGCAATTCTCATTACCATTTCTTGACTTTTTGGGGATGTATCTTCCCCTTTTTCGAAAATCAGGTAATTGTTCTTTGGCTCTTACGACAGATAACATTAAACCTAATAAATTTTATATATTTAAAATCAGCATAAAAGCCTATCCTTTTGATGTATATATTATTATCAAAATTCCGTTGTTTAGAGTTTTGGTTACTAATGGGTCGAGTCACTCCTTGCTTACAGTTCGTTACCACAAACTGTTTGATTTGCATAATTTGGTCATGGTGTACTAATGAGAAATTTATTTTTTTAACTTTGACTTCTTTGACTTTTAGACCATTCTGATTGAAATGTCAGCCCTCAGGACACAATGAGTGTTGAAGGGATGTCATATCCCCTGTAAATTACTATTGTTTTTTAAAAAGGGCACAATATCTAAAAAATTTTAATCTAATAAGCCCTTCCTGAATCTGAACCCTTTTCAAACCTCTATTCTGCCTTTTTTTTCTTTTACCTCTTTTTTTATCTCTTTCTTTTACCTTATTTCCATCTCTAAATTTGCTAATGATAATTTTTCTCTGTCAAATGGCACCAAAAAATTACTATATAATCGTATGAAACTTTATAAAAGAGTTATGAAAACGAATCTATAAGTAGTAGTAGCTTTCAAACTACTATAGTTTTCAAAATGGGGGTTCCAAACCTCCTGTTCGAGATTTTAGCCTCCTGTTTGAGGTCTTAACCTACTGTTTGAGGTTTTAGCCTCCTGTCTGAGGTTTTAGCCTCCTGTTTGAAGTTTTAGCCTGTTTGAGCTCCAAACCTCCTGTTTGAATAGACTGTTTGGGTCTACTCGAATTTGCGTTCTCCAGAATGTTAACCCTCTTTGGGGTAAAGCTTATGGTCTGTGGCACAATATGGTAAAAAACACCACTTTGTTGTGGCATGATCTTTTTTCAGTTATATCGTGGCACTGATCAACACCCTAAGTAGTCACTGCAGCACTCATGTCATCATCAGATGGCGATCCATAAATAAAGACAGAACTCACTTTGAGTTTGACATTCGCGTCCTAGCCTACTGTAAGGTTTAATCCGCACAACATAGTGTCATTTTCAAGATAAGGAGGGGGGGGGGGTGAAAACCTGCAATCCAAGGTTTTAGAATATTAAAAATGTACTGGTTATCTTAGAATTCGCATTTTCTGGCAATTTGACCCTCTGTGGATAGTAATGGATGTTTCGTGGCACAATCTTGCAGAAAACGTCAATTTGCTGTGGCATGACGTTTTTTGTTACTGAAAAGAGGTTTTCATCTGTTAACGATTTATTAAAAATTGTAGTAATCCGAGATTTCTGACCAAATCAGCCCTGTCCAGATCTTCTAGGATCACTGGTTCGACATGATCAGTCCTGGAAAAAAAAAAAAAAAAAAAAAAAAAAACACAGAAACGCGCAAAATTCCACGTTTTGTATATAGGAACTTGAAACCTCAACAGTACGGTTCTCTGATATGCTAAATATGACGATGTGATTTTCATTAATAGTGCTTGACGCTTGAGGGTGTTTCCTTCTTTTTGAAATACTGGGTATAATTTCTCAGGCTAATAACATTTATGGGTAAGATTAAAGTTAATGAACTTCATATATTTTGAATCACCATGGAAAGCCGATTCTTTTGATGCATCTATTGTAACCAAAATTCTGTGGTTTAAAAACGAAACTATTCTTTTGATGTGCTTAGAATTATCAAAACGCGTTTTTTAGAGTTTCGGTTACTATTGAGCCACGTCGCTCCTTATTTACAATTCCTAACCATGAGCTGTTTGATAGCAGCTATCGCTGCTACCACGCATCGCAGTCACGTGTTCTGGATTTATGTTCTGGTGTTTCGGTTTCGATAAAAGTATTTGATTTTCTTTCAGGACAACTTTCCGATGCGATTCCGTGGAATACATATCATAAACATGCCTTATGTTTTTTCGCTTCTTATGTCGCTAGTCTGGCCTTTGCTTACAGCAAAGATGAAAGAACGAGTAAGTTTTTTATTTTATTTAAGTTTTATTGCGTGTAATGTTTGATAAACTGAAAATCTTTCCAAAATTTAAACAACACCAATTTAATCCAATAAGCATATACAAGTATGTCAACATGCTTTTAATCATTCTTTATCTACAGATAAAATAATTGCTAAACTATTTACAGAACATTTAACCTTCTTATTTAGATTTGACTTTATTAAATTATTATTTTATTTTAGTTTTTTCATTAAATTGAAATTTTTTAAATTAGATCTATTGAAATTTAACGTAATCTGAAGAAAAAAGGGCTAAAAGAAAAAGCTGTGGCAAATTTCCAATTCCCGGATCATTCTAATTTCATGAAGTATAAAAGTCTAGGTAAAGCACCTGTGACCTGAGATATATCTTGTGTTCGTTTCAGACGCATAGTCAGTGTTTGTGATTTATTTATTTCGCGTAGATATTTCAAGTAGGTTACTTAGAGATCGGACAACTTCAATTTGCCTCAGGCACGCCTATGTTCTTAGGCTCTACTAATGTTTTTTTTTAGTTTTTCCTTGCTTTGGGTTCAACAGTGTGTTATTTATGTTGTGGTATTAGCAGTGTGTTCATTTTTCCCTTTAAAAATGTTGATGGGAAGGGCAGTGAACCACTTTCATATCACCTCCCGTGCCAACATAAATGCAATAACAATTTCGTCAAACAGCCTACCCCAACCGCAACATGAAACCAAAAAAATGTGAGTAAGACCTAAGCATCGACCACTAAAGGCAACAGCGATGAAAATAATTAGGGACCTTTAGTCAAATAAGGAAAAAATTGGCAGACACTCTCCACCATTTCTGTATGTAATGGGAGGTTAGGAGGGAATCCATTTTCCAATGCAGCTCTAAGCGACATCCCATAAAACATGAAAACTTGGAGCCAAAAATATACCTGCTGGAGCTTCAGACACCCTTCCCCCAAAATATCCTTCGAAATTCTAAAATACGTAGAGCATTCCCACTGGTATGAATAATAAGTGATCTTTTTTTCAAAAATGGTGAATTTTGTGCGGACTGTTTATTTGATTAAGGGTGAAATTTGCCATAAGCTGGCAATATATCCTTGGGGACTGCTACGTTTTAAATAATACTTTTTGATCACAGGAATCTATTAACATCTGAACAGTGCAACATCGCAACAGTAATGAAGACGATTTAGAGTTACTTACACAAATATATGCCGCATTTGTTTTGTTTATTTACAGGTGAAACTACATTACTCTTTGAAAACATTGCAAGAATGTATTGAATCATCCGATTTGCTCAAAGAATACGGTGGTGACAAAGAATCAGCTGATTGGCCTGCAGCAAAAGCCCTTGTGACAAAAAGTGTGTTGATTGTATAAAGTATGAACGCCACTTAGGAAGGCAGTGGTGGTATAGCCTCCCAATGACTTTCGATGAAAAGCAGGGACGCGATGAATATTTTAAATGAAGTTGGGCAGTTTTTAGCAATAGTACATGTTTTGGCTCACCTTGATTGACGTCACTGGCTTATAAAACCATTTCTTTATTTATTCATTTCGTCGGATATTTTATTCTCGATTTTATTAATATAAATATTTTAATATGAGTTTTGTTTTTGCCACCGATATTTTAGGAGATTGTTTAAAATAAATCCAACATTTCGTTCAAGTGTAAAATATTCCATTCCTTTTAAAATTATCTAGCTTCCTCTACAATGAGATCTTAACAATACTTTGTGGATGAATCCTCCCCCCCCCCCAGGGGTCTTTTTCCACCAACATAATCATTCTCATTATGTCACAAAAGCTCAAGGACCCCGCTCAAATTCATGCGCTGAAGATGAATTTATCTGCTTATCAAAAATTGAATAACTTTAGCATTATTTTTATCACAATAATGACCAAAGATGTTACTTGCACAAAGGGAATGGGACTTATCCATTTCCGTCACGTTCCACCAGCTGGTGAAGAAAAATCCTATTTATTGAAATTGCGACACAAAGTGCCATGATTTTCGTGCCAAAATAGCTGAAAGACAATGCCTTATCCAGCGGGGGGGGGGGGGGTAGGGGGCTTGAACCCCCTTCCAAAATGTTTGTCTGACTTGTAAAAACGTTGCAAAAATGGATATAAACACGTTTTTTATGTGTTTTTTTAGTTGTTTGTGTAACCCCACCCTCCATCCCGAGAAAAATCCTTGTGTAAAACACCCCCCGAAAAAAAAAATCTTGGATACGGCCCTGCTGAAAGGCCTAATAACTATATTTCCAGGGATTAAATGACCCCTACAGACCCTTGAACAAAGGTTGTAAATTGTGCAGTTTGCCCATTGAATGTATCTAGATGTTATTATTGAGAAAGGGGAAATATTTGATCGTGGGTGTTTCCAAAACGGCTAAGGATATTCAGATGAAACTTCAGGGAAGGTCAAAGGTCATGTAGAACCGATTCAAAAGACGCTATATATCCAGGTTGTCAAAAGGGTGCATCTGAAATATCTGAGGAACAGCTAAGAGTATTAAGTTGAATTTTCCTGGGCATATTTGAGAAAATTTTGAGCTAAATTAAGACACTGTGCATCCAGGTTTTCAGAAAAGCCTATCTGCAATATCTTAGGAACTTCTAAGGGTTTTAAGTTGAATCATTCATGGAATGTTGAGTGGGATGTTTAACCAAATCAAAGACACTAAGTGCATCCATTTTTTTGAAAGGGCTTATGTGCAATATCTCAGGATCGGCTAGAAGTATGAACTTGAAACTTTCAAGAAATGTTTATGCGGATACTAAACTAAATTTAAAGGAACTATGTAGATCCATGTGTTAAGAGATTGTACTTGTAATATCTCAGGAACAAGTACGGCTATTCAATTGAAACTTTCAGGACATGTTGAGAGTATCTTAAACTAAATCAAAAGAGAGTGTGTGTATCACGGTTTTTGAAAGTTTGTGTCTGCAGTATCTCAGGAACAGTTAAAGGTATTAGCTTGAAACTTAGAGGAAACTTTGAGGGGGTATTGAGCCGAATCAAAAGATACTATCTACATCTAGAGTTTCAAAAGGACGTATCGGCAACATCACAGGTAGCTCAATAGTGCTTTCAAAGTAAAGAGTGATATGGCTTCAGTGTATTTTTTTTAATTTTTATAAAAAAAATATAAGAGCCCAACTACCCCTGAGGCAAGGGCCGTAAAATATACAAGTTGCCTATAGTTAATATATCGGTATTATGAAGGGTAGCCACGTTTGATTTTGAGTCTCCAAAAAGGCTAAATATATCAAGGTGAAACATTCAGGACTTGTTGAGCTAAATCAATACACACTATTTGCTTCCAGGCAGTCAAAACGACGCATCTGCAACATCTCATTTCAAGATGGCAGTTATTTAGTTAACGTTTAGTCCTTTTAAATCCATTCCTCGTATTTTATTAGCACTATAGGTATGTAATCCGATAACTCATCGCTAGGTAAAACGATACAATTCCACAATTACTATACAATACAATCGATACAATCCACGTTACAATTTTTTTCGCAACCGATACTAGTTTCGTTATTTTAGTATGGCACTTATTTTGACAACGTTTAATTCCTTTTTAACCAATCTTTCAATTTCAATAGCCCCAGAGTTGCACAGCCATGAAATCGCCCTTTTTCGAATTTTTGAAACCCTTTCAAAATTACCAACTATTTCTTTCAGGTAGCTCTGAAGCCCTTTAAATTAGTTCGATACGCTTCTGGCCAGGATTACCACTAGAGCAATAATAAAATCATCAAGATCTTAAGAAAAAAAATTAATAAAGGAGTAAAAAAAAATATTATTTGAAGGTAATAGAAAATGTACACATTTTAGTTATCTGTGCTTTTAGAAAAAGTTTACAGCGTTTTTCTAAAGAGATAGGACGTATTTTATACAGGAAACAAAAGAGCAAGTTCTCGTTAATTGTTAAGACATCCTTGCAGGTAATTAGAATTGTTACCGATTGAGGCTCCGTACCCTCCTTCAATCTACCTTTAATCTACCACTCTCTTTTAAATTTTTCTTGCCATCTTCTATGATGTCATCAACGCTTATTTCTTTGCTATAGTTTCTTTTTCCTGACACTTTCATTTGGTACCGCTTGCAATCGATCCTCTTTGACTATAGACTAACTTTTGATTATTTCTCCTGTATAGCTTTGCTAATTCCGCTTCCCCAAAAAACAATAATACACAATAAACCTTGTAAAAAAAATCGTTGTTCAACTTACTCGGAGAAACCATAGAAGTCAACATGAGTTTTTTTTTAAATACAGCATTAAATACTCTGCATCTCTCTTAAACTTTCCCTTAAAACATCCGCAGCTTCACCATATATAGAGTCAATAGGATGCAGAGGTGGTTTTAGTCGAGGGATAGAGGGCACTTGCCCCGAGCACAGAAATTTTTGGGGCGTAAAATTTCAAATAAGTAATCTAACGGTCATAATAATTTTTAATTTTCGAAATTTTATTTTTATTAAATTAAAGTAGAGAGCACAGTTGGCAGTAAGTATAAGAAAATTGAATTTGAAATTTTCATTTCCCCCATATCTTCATCATCATGTGAAATTTTGTGTTCAAACTTTATTAATAAATAAACAGTTTTATTACAGACAAAATTTTGTAAAAATTTGGACTGAAAATTTTTGGTAGACAGAGGGAGGGGGGAAATAGGCGCTAATCAATATTTTGTCCCGGGTGCAAGAGAGGCCAGAACCGCCACTGATGGAATGTATTATCCTTGGCATCTTTAAATTATTGTAGATCAAGAATTTAATTATTTATGAAACATTGTCCTATCTGAAATAGATATGTTTAGAAACCTGAAGAACAATAAAAGAATTCAAGATGTGTAACTTACAAAACCAATGGAAATTTGAGCTACTATTATTGCAATTGTTTTGCCGCAATGCCACAAAGAATTTTGAACTTCTTACTAGAAAGTATACTTTCATTATTTTTGCTTCTTGGACTTTAATATTTTACGAGAACTTATCACTAGAATTGAGAACTATATCATTATAAGTATCATGGTTTATAACCCTAAACAGGATAATTACTGTCCCCCACCTTGGACAACAAAGAAAACAACTTTTTGCATGGAAGCATTGAAATGTCTCCCTTTTTTTGTCTTTTTCAAATTTTTTTCTTCGATGCTAGTGGGGTGCTAGAAAGTGAATACCTATCATAAAAAATTTTTTCTTAACCAGGATTCAGGGCCATAACAAAGGGTCCAAACTACTCGGCCATCATCCTCTCATTGACAGTGTTCGTTTTATGCTTTTTGCTATTCCTGACCACTCATACTGTGTGCTAGGGATTTATGACAATAAGATAGCCTAGAACTCGAAGTTCTATCACCACTCGATAATTTTTTTTTATAATTATCATGGCTGCAACGATAGCTACGACTAGTAAAATAAAAACCACGGTCAAATACTTGCTTAGACTTAGACCTTTCCATGCCTAGAGGAGCATCAGGCAGCAACAATTGACCTCCAGTTCAGCCGACCTCACACCAAGGGCAGAGCTTATTCAGAGAATTCTTAAGACTTATTGCCTCTTTCTCCAGGGAACGACCTAGTTTAATTCAGTGTCTTCTCCTCCCTCGAAGACCGGGTGGGTTCCAACACCATATATTGCGTGGGAGGCATTCATCATTAATGCGGACCCTGTACCCCCATCTCCTTATTCTGATATTGCTGTTCTAAGTACAGAGAGTACATTACTCCCAAATAGTCTGAGCTTCAACTTCTGGGATTAATTTCTCGATTTCCAAAGGCTACTCAGCTGAGAAAAGGCTGCAACTGAATACGCTATACGCAGCATGACATCTCTGTCGCAGTTCCCATTTTGGGTCAGTATGTTACCAGGATATTTGAATTCTCTGACTCTTCGATATCAGCACCATTGTATTGAATGTCTTTAGCTAGTGTCTTTATAGTTTCGTTTGACACACTTTTTGTTTTTTATCTACATTTATTTGTAGGCCAGTAGGGAAAGCCTTCGCCGCCAGTTCCTTCAGATTATGTTTAATGTCATCCTGAGAGTGAGCGGTAAGAGTGATATCGTTGGCAAACTCACAATCATGGAGTTGAGGCTTAGGGTTTAGTTCAATCCCTCCTATAAAGTGGCAGGCTTGAATCACAAAGTCAATAAGTATTGCCAACAACATCGAAGATAGAAAACATCCTTGATGAACACTGGACTCCACTTGAAACCACTGTGACTGACTACTCTATGTCTGTAAACTCACGGCCCATAGTAACCAAAAATTAAAAACGGCACTTGGGAACAGACTGTTAAGTGAGAAAAATGTTTTATTTGTAGCTGATTCAGGAAACATAACTAGTATCTTGACTAGTCTTAATAGTAAAGTATGCGTAGGTTGGGCTTCTCTGATTGTAACTCCTACTGGCATATACAACCTACATCAGGCCTATCCTTGAGTATTGCTTTCCAATTTGGGGTCCCCAAACTCAAAACACTGCTCATATGTCAGCAGAATTAGAAGTTGTCCCGAAAGGTGCTACTAAAATATACTTGAACCCCACTTCAACAAATCTGAAAGTGGTCTTGAACTTCTGAACTTGCCCACATTATTCGTTCGAAGATATGACTTAATAATGAAATTTGGGAAAACACTAAAAGCAAACGAGAAATATCGATCTACTTTTTCACCATCTGTACAGATCAGCAGTATTGCTAGGCATCACAATAAATTATACAACCCGTTAAATGCCGTACGAACAGATTTGTAAACTCCCTCGTGGTATATTTTGTAAGCGTATTTAACAAGTGACTTTTTTTTTCTCATTTTCTATTTCTTATGGGATTATAAAAGTGGCATAATTTTGCGTTCAGTTTTGAGCGCTATAATAGCTATTTAAACAAATAAATTAATATAATCAAGAGCTTTGATTTGAGCACATTGATTAAACACATTGAAAAATGCTTTTTTTGGTATTTACAATGAAAAAACTGAAAATAACCAACACATTTCCCAGCCTTCCACATATTGAAAAATATATTTGCCTTCCCCTCCTACGTTTTTGTGAATTTATGTCCCTAGCCTAGTCTGCCATTAGAATAAGCCAATTTTTTTTAGAAAAGAAAAATCACATTGTTCTTCACTTAAAGCTTAATCTATAGTATCTCTAAGTCTAAAATTTATCGTCATACAAAGTAATTTGCTTCCTATAGAAACCAAGCTAATACCTCTATAATTACCACACTCACTCTTTTCACCTTACTTTTAGAGGGGCTTGATTCAAGTTTTTCTAAAATCGCTTGTTACCTCCTCTTTTTCAAAAATCATATTACTACTTTTCAATAATTTATCGCCAACTTCATAACCACCATACTTAAAAAAAAACATTTATTACACTATCAGCACCTATGGCCTCAATATTTTTTAATTTTTTCAGTATTGCCACTAATTGTTCCTCACAAAATAAATCTTCTATCACATCGAAAGTGTTACAAACTTTTCTTTCTTTTCTACATCTTTTCCTGTAACTTTTCTTGTAATCATGGCTTAGCAAACTCTCAAAACGTTTTGCCCATCTCTCTCTAGCTATTTTCTTATAACTAATTGTGGCTCTGCTATCTTTAACTGAGACAAGTTCAGATTGACTGTTCCCTTCCAATTTATTAACATGCTCAATTTAACATGCATTACTCAATTTATTAAGATTCTTAATACAGATAGGAAAATTTTCACTCCAAGCTTCCATCTCTTCTAATCTAAATATTTTTTTATCTCAAGTCTTCATTTCGATTTTTTAATCATATAGCCTAAGCTCTAAAGTTGGACATGACTCAACAAATGACGAATAGGTTGCATTATTGACACTGTCATAATGAATGGAAATACCTCGGCTGAATAATCTCAGAAACTCTTCACAAAACCAAGTAAACCATTGTGAAGCACGTGGCCTCTCCCATTAAACGTATTTACGGGAATAATGTTCCGAATCGGGGGTGATACTCCAGGGAATCTCTTCCTTCAATTTATCGTTCAGTATGCCAACTTCATGTTATTTACCTCGCCGGTGCATCTAATTTAATTGCCGAGAGTGACACAGATAAGATCACTAAGTGCTATTTTAGACACACAAAATTTCTATTGTTTATTCCTAAGTGGCTCCAAAATGCCTTTCTAAGAAATTGGGAATTATGAATCCAGTCAAAGAGTAATCGAGAATCATTGAAATTTTTTGTGATATAAGCGATGCTGAATAGACGAAATTTTTCTCCAATAAAAACTTAAGGGTTTCTTTTTATTGGTGTTTTTAATTTTTTCCTTTGTCTTTTTCCTTGTTCCCCTGTAATTTTTTATAGATAGTAGGTAAATAAATCATTATTGTTATTGTTATTACTATTAACACTGTAGCCGTGTGTAAATCCAATCACATTTACAAGTGTGACTATAATTTGACCAGGCAAGTGATCATCAGTCACTCAATTCACTTTTTTCTGTTCTAGTGATCATTAAATTCTTTTGAATAATCTAGAAAGTCAAGGGAAACACCTTAAAATTAAAACATTGTAGAACGTGGCTTCAAGCTCATTTTTAGCTTGTTTCTGGGTTATACTTTACTCAGTGTCGTGTAAACTTTAGCTTTCATTTGTACTCTATCCCTCTTGATTATATCATTAGTGAACTGACAATCGAAGCCCGAGCTTTCTTGCATTCGTGAAAAAATAACTTCTTATCAATAGGGAATAGACAACCTCTGTCAATATCTGTATATTTTCTGTATGGTTTTCAATTTGATTGACAAAGTTGTAATCACAAGTACTATTTTTCGCCAAAACTCGACAAAGGAGAAGCAAAACCGAGCCCACACCATAATAGCCTTTTTAAAACTTTACATTAGCGATTCTCCTGGATACCCGTCTGACTGACCGTAGAACCAAAAAATGTAGTTATATCTTACTCTCTAGGGATATAATGAGAGTAAGGCTTAGATGGCTAAGTCACGTTCTGTGGATGAATGGATGCCAAAGATCGTTCTTTGTAGCCAACCATATAGGGTCAAACAAAAAGCGGGTTTTCTCCAAATAGGGGTGGGGGGGTGGGTAGGTCATAAGGAATGATTTAAAGGAAATTAGAACTTCTTGAGAGAGTGTAAAGAGGAAGGCTTTGAATAGAGTGAAATGGAGGAGGGGCGTGCGCAGCTGTGTTGCTGGCTTGGTGCTGCAGCAAGTTGTTTGTAGTATTAGTTGTAGTAGTAGTAAATATATTTTCTTATGTCTATATTTCCACACCAAACAATGCTGGTGATACCTCTGATAGTTTTGCGAAAATTAAAGTAAAAAATGATCACTGTATCAGAGTTAAAATTTAACTGAAATACGACAATTGCTACCGAAGTGGTAGACCACGAATTTGCGATTTGATTACAATTTCTGTTTGTTTGGTTATAATCGTTTGGATATAATATCTAGCTTAAGTAAATCTTACCATATAATTTACAAAATATTTAAAATTCAGAATTTCATAGTAATTTCGAAATGTGAAATTTACCAAAACCATTATTTATGAGCCCCAGAAGTTATAAACCGACGCGTTCAATTTAAGGACCAAAGACGTGTTTTCTTTACGCATATTATTAGAAGAGTGACACTATTTTTCAATAGTGACATCTAAAGGAAAATTTCAAAACAAATATACTGTAATCAACCTTGACGAAAAGACGAAAAATCTAAGGTTAGCTGAAAGGATTGAAACACTAACCAAAAGAATATATTTTGGAAAGAAATGGGTTTACGTTTGCTTGTGCATCCCTTGCCATGCCCAGATGATCAGTTTGTTGAAAGGTAATCCTAAAAATATTCTGCTAGCTGTAAAAAATGTATTACAGTCATGGGCGTAGGCAGCGTATTGTCTAGGGGGGGGGGGGCAGATATTGTCTAGGGGGGAAGTCGATAGTGTGATGGAGTTTTATCACCTGTTTTTATCAAACCATCTGCTTTTTCAGCCATATCTAATGTAAATCTGAAGGTCTAGGGGGGGCAGCTACCCCCTCCCTACGCCCATGATTACAATGTAGGTCAATTTTTAGAATTGTAATTTTGCACTTCCTGAAGATCTACTTCAACTACTTTTGGCTATCTTGGAAAGGGGTTAGGTTAGGTTAGAAAAACAAAACTTTCAGGGATGGGTCTACAGGCTAAAGCATGTCCTGGGAAAGTATTTTCAAGTACCTACCTCCACTCCTTCTCCCTCTAGAGGGTCCTGAATTTTGATGACCTTTAAAAATCTTTGTCATATAAAAGTGACACCTTGCAAAATAAACCTTCTGCTTAAATGAAGTACAACAAAATCATTTTCAGCTTCACAACTTTGCTCAATCCCAATATATGAGGTTCTAAAGATATGCAAATACATTAGCTAAATTGTGAAAAAAAGCTTTGGTGTGGATTAAAATTCGATTCAAATAACAGGAATTGCATTTTTCAGAACTGAAGCCACAGTAAAAGAAACTAATAACTGGAAATTAAGGTAAAATGATGTTTTTTCAAAATTTCAATAGGTAGGCTATAAACCTGTCATGTCTGCAAATTTCAGGAAATTTTTGGGGATTTCTCCATAAATCTCTGTGTCTCAGTGAAAAAAATTGTTTGGGCCTAGGGGCATCAATGATTTCAATCCAGCCCTGAGTACCAATAGATTCCTTATTTTGTGAGGTTATAGCAACTCTTCACAAGGAGACCTGCTAAAACAAACAGTGTAGCATTTTTAGATTTATAATTTTTGTAAATTTTTTGGTTAACTTACTAATGAGACAGCTAAGAAGTAGAGATATCTGTAGAATCAGCATAAATTTGTAGTTGATGACATAATTAGGATTAAAATAAATACATCATCTGATGCCTTTAAAATAGTCCATAGTAACCAACAGTTAAAAATATGTTCCTAAAAAAACTGTATAAATGTTATTTTTCCTTAGCCTATTCTTAACAGTAAAATGTCATTTTGAAAACAAATTTGCTGGAATTTTGAAAGAGTCCAATCCCCCCCCAAAATAACATCACAGCAATTCTGACATAATTTTTAAGGGGTTCTAGCTCTTTTTAAAAATTTCTGCAGTTGTATTTTTCATACTAACATTTTACTTCTAAGACTAGCCTAATGAAAATAATAATTACCATTCCTGAAAGAGCTACAAATGACAATTTTCTGCACTAGACAGTTTTTTTTTTTGAAACATGAACCCTTTTAGGGCTCAAAACATAAATTCCCCAGAAGCAATTGTTAAATTATGAAAGAGGATAAAAAAGGCACCAAGTCATGTATTAACTTTCATTCTACCTAAATTATTTTGTCAAATACAAATTTACCAGAATCAACTTCATCCTGAATCCAAACATAACATTCATTTCTGTTGGAAATGAACTTTACCTTCTTCTTCCTAATAATATGCAAATGTATACCCTGAATTGTTTATATGCAATGAATTTTCTGTTATCTTGACAGACTGTTCAATCAGTTTGAAGAAAAGTTACATACAAAGAATTAAGTGAAAATATCTAATTCAGGGTATAGATTTGCACATTAGGGGGAGCAGTATAAAATTCATTTATGATTGAAATGCATATAATATTTGGATTCAGGATGAAATTCTGAAGGTATGTATTTCTTAGATATCTCAGTAATGAATTGATTAGAAAATTTACTTACATTTTATGCTTTTATGGTGAAAATCTAGTTTATGACAATTCATCCCACCCCCTTAAGTCTCATACAGCCAAAGATACAGATCTATTATAAAAAATGATTAATCTTTTACTTTATAATATGCACTAGGTATAAAATAATCATATTTTCTTGATTTTTTCCTGTTTCAAGTTATGTTTTGAATAATTTTTAAATAATCAAATGATTATAAAAAATTACTAGGCCCATGTAATCAGAACAACACCAGTCCTGTTTTACTGTTATCTTCCTCAGAAGAAAACACTAGAATTCTGAAAACAACTCTTAAAAATTCTAAAATGCTTACTTGTATCATTCCTAAGAGTACTTCACTTAACTTTATCCTCAACCCCCTAATTTGGAAATATATATCCCAAATTACATAATTTCCATGCATTTTTTTTTGTTTCTTGACTTTGTCTATGCTGCTTTTTTGCTGTTAAATTTGAAGAAATGAGTGACACATGTCAAAATGGACAATGACACCATTTTCTTCTGTTCATAAAGGATGTTTCCATAGATCAATTCAACCATAAAATAGCATTTGCCTGTAGAAGCATGTACTAGCCAAAATGTTTGGGGAGGGGGGGGGTTGATGCAATGGATTTTACTGACTGGCTTGTCATTTTTGCTATTGAATTTACCTCATTTTTTTCTTTTTTTACCAACTGAGAATGATTCTCTTGTGTTTATTTTATGTCTAAATTTCTTTCAGCCTGTTTACACTAATTAATGAAAAAAACTTTTTCCACAAAATAAGTTTTTCAAAGAAAAGTAAAGAACTCCATTAAACAAAAAAAGTGAGCAAAAGTAAAAATCAAATAATCTACAAAGCATGAAACTACTGCAAATCAGTATTGATAAATAAATGAAACCCAAAACAATCAGAAATTACAATAAATAACCAAGTCAAACTCAAAACAAGCAGAAATTAACGTAAATTGTGCTCAAAACCCCTATGCCTTCCCAAGGCCAGAACATAATTTGCACTTTACTGAAAAAAATATGAATGTTTTTACCTTTATAACTTTAATAAATCAAATAATATTTACATTCTGATTGCTAAATATCAGTATATGTATATTAAACTGACAATGCACATTTATTTGTATTTTTTTCAGTAAAGGACAAGTTATGTTCTGGCCTTAGGAAGGCATAGGGGTTTTGAGCACAACTTATGTTGATTTCTGCTTGTTTTGAGTTTGACTTGGTTAATTATTGTAATTTCTGTTTGTTTTGGATTTCATTTATTTATTGATGCTGATTTGTGGTAGTTTCACGCTTTTTATATTATTTCATTTTATTTTTGCTCATTTTTTGTTTAATGGAATTCTTTACTTTTCTTTGAAAAACTTATTTTGTGGAAAAAGTTTTTTTCATCAATTTCTGTTTGTTTTATATTGACATAGTCTTTTCAGGGAACAAGAAAATAATACTCTAAATCTTTTTTTTAAGACTTTACAGTTTGGTCTTCTATTTGCATGCTGGAGAAATTTTTTTTGCAATTTTTAACAACATACACTCTTTTAAAAATCTGGAGATAAATAGTAGTGTTTAATTTCGTTTCATATCTCCTCTAGTTGCCCTGAAATGGAAAACTTGATACCATTTGCAAAAAATCTGCTTACTTTCTTTGATAGCTTGGATACACTTATGCTATTTTGACTTGGTTAAATTTTAAGAGCAGAAGTAGCCCCAAAAGTTTGAACATAATACCCTCAGTTGTTCTTGGGATACTGCTCAGATGCCTTATTGGGAATTAGCATTAACACAGTGCATTTTGATTTAATCTTAAGGCAACATTTAGTTTTTAAACATAAAGGCGAATGGGAGGGTGGATGTGGGAGGGGGATTAGTTGTCCTCCAATTACTTTTAACTATTAAAAAGGGCATCAGCCCTTTCTATTTTCAATCAGATGAGCCCTTTTCAAAGTTCCTATGACAACTCCTTCAATACAAAGTGCCCTGGTCTAAACAACAACAAAAAAATATCATACACTATACCCACATTGATCTTTACGGTACTACAAAAATTTCAAGCTTTTTAATAGTTGAAATCACTTTCAACTATTAAAAAGGGCACTAGGCCTTTCAATTTCCAATCAAATGAGCCCTTTTTGACTTTCTACAACAGTGCTTGTTATAAACACTATATACCCCAAGGGCATAAATTACAACCCTTGCCCTAAGGACTGTGATGGTGGTTGTCATCCTCTAAGACATAATTTCAAGAACTTTCAACTACGTTAAACAAAATGGCTATCTCAAAATTTTGATTGGATTTGTTTGGGAAAATGATGGGTCTGAGAGGGGTGTTTGTTGCTCTCCCAGCACTTTCAACTATTAAAAAAGGAACTAGCCCTTTCAATTTCCAATCAAATGAGCCCTTTGGTAGTTTCTACAACAATGCTTTCAATAAAAACTTTATATGCCCTTGGGGAAAAACTTACAACCCTTGTTTTGAGGGTGGGGGGGTTGTCACCCTCAAAGACCTAATTTCCAGAACTTTGAACACAATGGCTATCTGAAAATTTTCATTGGATGTGTTTAGGGGAATGGTGTGCATGTGAGAGGGTGGTTAGTTACCCCCCAATCACTTTTGACTATTAAAAAGGGCACTAGCCCTCTCAATTCCCAATTGAATTTGCCCCTTTTGAAGTTTTTACAACAACTAACTATAAAAACCTTATATGCCCCCAGGGAACTTACAACCTTTGCCCTGGGGGCTCCGGGGGGTTTTTCATCCTTAAATACATAATGTTCAGAACTTTCAATTACATTGAACAAAATGGCTATCTCTTGAAACCTTGAAATCTAAACCTTGATTGAATGTGTTGGGGGAAATGGTGGGCGTGTGAGGGGGGTCAGTTATTCTCCACTCATTTTTGACTATTAAAAAGGGCAATTTCAATTTCCAAACAAATGAGCCCTTTTTGAAATTTCTACAACAACTTTCTATATAAACCTTATATGCCCCCAGTGCATAACTTACAACCCTTGCACTGAGGGCCCTGAGGGGGTTATCATCCTATGGCAATTTTGATTGAATGTGTTTGGGGAAACAGTGGGTCTGAGAGGGGGGTCAATTACTCTCCACTCACTTTTGACAATTAAAAAGGGCAATTTCAATTTCCAAACAAACGAGCCCTTTTTGAAATTTTTACAACAACTTAATTTCCAGGACTTTTGACTACATTGAACAAAATGGATATCTCAAAATTTTGGTTGGATGTGTTTGGGGAAATGGTGGGCATCAGAGGGGGGTCAGTTGCCCGTCAATCACTTTCAACTATTAAAAGGGCACTAGCCCTTTCAATTGAATGGGCCCTTTTGATGTTTTTAAACATCACTTTTTATAAAACCTTTCATGCTCCCAGGGCATAACTTACAACCCTCGCCCTGAGAGCTGTGGGGGGGGGATGGGTTGTCTTTCTTAAGACCTAATTTCCAAAACTTTCAACTATGCTGAATAAAATGGCTATCTAAAAAGTCTGATTGGATGTGTTTGGGGAAAAGGCGGGCAAGAGAAGGGGGTTAGTTGCCCTCAAATCACTTTTGACTATTGAAAAGGGCACTAGCCCTTTGAATTTCCAATTGAATGAGCCCTTTTCAAGTTTCTACAACAAAGATTACAATAAAAACCTTATATGCCCCCAGGGCATAACTTATAACCCTTGCCCTGAAGACTATGGGAGGAGTGTCCTGCTCAAAGTTATAATTTCCTGACCTTTAAACTGTGTGGAACAAAATGGCTATCTCAAAATTTTGATTGGATATGTTTGGGGAAATGGTGGGCATGGAAAGGGTGTTAGTTGCCTTCCAATCACTTTTGACTATTAAAAAGGGCACTAGCTATTTCAATTTCCAATTGAAACGAGCCCTTTTTGAAGTTTCTATGACAAGGTGTTCTATAAAAACCTTATATGCCCCCAGAGTGTAACTTACAACCCTTGCCCTGAGGGTTGTAGGGGAGTGTCCTCCTCAAAAACAATTTCTATCTGGGAATCAACAATGCTGAACAAAATGGCTATCTAAAAATTTTGATTGGATATGTTTAGGGAAAAGGTGGGAAAGAGCCCTTTTTCAAGTTTCTACAACAAAGATTTCAATAAAAACTTACATGCCCCCAGGCACATTCAATGAAAACTTATATGCCCACTTATAACCCTTGCCATGAAGAATGTGGGGGGAGTGTCTTACTCTAAGGTATAATTACCTGAACTTCAAACTGCATGGAACAAAATGGCTATCTCAAAATTTTGATTGGATGTGGTTGGGAAATGGTGGGCATGGAAGGGGTGTTAGTTGCCTTCCAATTACTTTTGACTATTAAAAAGGGCACTAGCCATTTCAATTTCTAATCAAAAGGAACTAGCCCTTTCAATTTCCAATCAAATGAGCTCTTTTTGAAGTTTCAATGACAATGCGTTCTATTAAAACCTAATATGACGCCATGGTCTAATTTAAAACCCTTGCCCAAAGGACTGTGAGGGGGTTGTCATCCTCAAAGACCAAATTTCCAGAACTTTAAAATATGTTCAATAAAATGACTGTCTCAAAATTTTGATTGAATGTGGCCGGGGAAATGGTTGACGTAAGAGGGGATTAATTGCTCTCACATCACTTTCGACTATTAAAAAGGGCACTAGCCCTTTGAATTTCCAATCGAATGAGCCTTTTTGGAAGTTTCTATGACAACACCTTCTATAAAAACCTTATATGCCCCCAGGGCATAACTTACAACCCTTGCCCTGAAGGCTGTGGGGGAGTGTCCTCCTCAAAAACATAATTTCTATCCGGAAATCAACTTTGCTGAACAAAACGGCTATCTCAATATTTTGATTGGATGTGTTTTTGGGAAATGGTGGGTGTGGAAGGGGTGTTAGTTGCCTTCCAATTACTTTTGACTATTAAAAAGGGCACAAGCCACTCCAATTTCCAATTGAATGAGCCCGTTTTGAAGTTTCTATGACAACTTCTTTGATATGAAGTGCCCTGCTCTAAAAGAAAAAAATAATACATTGTGCCAACATCATTCTTATATGCCCTCACGGCATAACTTAAAACCCTTGCCCCGAGGGTTGTGGGGGAGTGTCCTCCTCAAAAATATATTTTCTATCTGGAAATCAACTACGCTGAACAAAATGGCTATCTCAAAATTTTTATTGGATGTGTTTGGGGGAATGATGGGCGTGGGGGGGGGGCTAGTTGCCCTCCAATCCCTCTTGACTATTAAAAAGGGCACTAACCCTTTGAATTTCCAATTGAATGAGCCTTTTTTGAAGTTTCTACAACAATGCCTTCTATAAAAACCTTATTTGCCCCCAGGGCATAACTTACAACCCTTACCCTGAAGGCTGTGGGGGAGTGTCCTGCTCAAAAACATAATTTATATGTGGAAATCAACTACGCTGAAAAAAATTGCTATCTCAAAAATTTTGAGTGGATATATTTCGGGAAATGGTGGGCGTGGAAAGGGTGTTAGTCGCCTTTCAATCACTTCTGACTATTAAAAAGGGCACTCGCCACTCCAATTTCCAATTGAATCAGCCCTTTTCAAAGTTTCTATGACAACTTCTTTGATACGAAGTGCCCTGCTCTAAAGGAAAAAATAATAAATAATACATTGTGCCAACATTGTTCTTATATGTCCCCAGGGCAAAACTAAAAACGCTTGCTCCGAGGTCTTTGGGGGAGGATCCTCTTAAAAAACATATTTACTATCTGGAAATCAACTATGCTAAACAAAATTGCTATCTCAAAATTTTGATTGGATGTGTTTGGGATGTGTTTGCTCTCCAATCACTTTTGACTATTTAAAAGGGCATTAGCCCTTTGAATTTCCAATCGAATGATTATTTTGGAAGTTTCTATGACAACACCTTCTATAAAAACCTTATATGCCCACAGGGCATAACTTAAAACCCTTGCCTTGAAGGCTCTGGGGGAGTGTCCTCCTCAAATATATAATTTCTATCTGGAAATCAACTTTGCTGAACAAAATGGCTATATCAAAATTTTGATTGGATGTGTTTTTGGGAAATAGTGGGTGTGGAAGGGATGTTAGTTGCCTTCCAATCACTTTTGACTATTAAAAAGGGACTCCACAAGCCACTCCAATTTCCAATTGAATGAGCCCGTTTTGAAGTTTCTATGACAACTTCTTTGATATGAAGTGCCCTGCTCTAAAAGAAAAAAAAAATAATACATTGTGCCAACATCATTCTTATATGCCCTCAGGGAATAACTTAAAACCCTTGCCCCGAGGGTTGTGGGGGAGTGTCCTCCTCAAAAATATATTTTCTATCTGGAAATAAACTACGCTTAAAACAATGTCTATCTAAAACTTTTGATTGGTTGTGTTTGTGGGAATGATGGGCGTGGGGGGGGGGCTAGTTGCCCTCCAATCACTTTTGACTATTAAAAAGGGCACTAGCCCTTTGAATTTCCAATCGAATGAGCCTTGTTTTAAGTTTCTACAACAATGCCTTCTATAAAAACCTTATTTGCCCCCAGGGCATAACTTACAACCCTTTCCCTCAAGGCTGTGGGGGAGTGTCCTCCTCAAAAACATAATTTCTATGTGGAAATCAACTATGCTGAACAAAATGGCTATCTCAAAATTTCGATTGGATATGTTTCAGGAAATGGTGGGAATGGAAGGGGTGTTAGTTGCCTTCCAATCACTTTCAACTATTAAAAAGGGCACTAGCCACTCCAATTTCTAATTGAATGAGCCCTTTTCAAAGTTTCTATGACAACTTCTTTGATACGAAGTGCCCTGCTCTAAAGGAAAAAAAATAATAAATAATACATTGTGCCAACATTGTTCTTATAAGCCTTCGGGGCATTAATTAAAACCCTTGCCCCGAGGGTTGTGGGGGAGTGTCCTCCTCAAAAACATATTTACTATCTGGAAATCAACTATGCTAAACAAAATTGCTATCTCAAAATTTTGATTGGATGTGTTTGGGATGTGTTTGCTCTCCAATCACTTTTGACTATTTAAAAGGGCACTAGCCACTCCAATTTCCAATCGAATGAGCCCTTTTCAAAAAGTTTCCATGACAACTCCTTCAATACAAATTCCCCGGTTATGGAAAAAAAAATGATACATTGTGCCAACATTGTTCTTTACTTAGGCAGCGCTATTGCGCTGCCTATGATAAAAGAAATTGAGGCAGTAAAATAGCAGTGCTTTGCAACTTTATTTTGCCATTTCAAATTTTTCCACTGACTGGCTGAGATATCATCAACCCCCTTTCCCCATATTTGATGTCAAGAATGTTTGAGTGCTATCACATGATGGCATATAATCAACTAAAGAACTTGCAAAATACCATGTGAGATTCAAGTCAAAAGGCTAAGTAAACATTTATGAAAGCCTAAAACAATACCAGCTTCCATAGCTTTGCCTTTTTGGTATTGTCAAATATCTTCAGGTAAGACCTTTATTTCCCCCAAGAATCAGGAAAGCAGCTAAGAGGGGGTGGGGGGTGGGGAGAACCACATAATATGCATATACAAAAGATGTAATTAAAAATTTGTTTTTTACTTAAGTAAATTTAGAAAATATAAAGTACTAAAAACACAATTTGAAATTTTGGCTTAGTTTTGGTCAATCTTCAATAAGATGAAAATATCAACTGAAAACGTAGGCAGTATTAGATTGTCTGGTTTATTCAGAAGCTAGCTGACTTTCCTAAGAGGCAGGCTCCAAAGCTGAACAGAAGAAAACATTTAGCATATAACTCTTCCCATGTATGTTTAAGTTTTACATGACTACTATCTCTACTTCAAGTTATTGTTTTTCTATGCTTGCACATAAGGAAAGGGGAAAGAGAAACTCCAAAATCAGTAGACATTCTTACTTCTGGTAGTGATTTTAATGATGAAATATTGTAATAAACACCTATTTTAATAATGAAAATGTAAATTTGAGGAGGCTTCCTTTTTCTGAGGAAGACATTGATTTTCTATCAGGACAAGGCTAACTGAAGAGCAGAAAAATACATGGCCATGTGACATGATGGGAAGAACAAGCTATTGAAATTTTTTTAGGTATGAGGTCCCTTCCCCACACCTCTATATCCACAATACTTCTATCTATCCCTCCTTAAAGTATTGTTGCCAGGTATAGCACTTTGGTCTGACTTCTTGGAAAGGATTAAGTTTATATTAGACATAGAGAGTCTTTGTTCCTTGTCAGAGATTGCTTGGATCTCTAAACTGAAAACCTTACCTGACTGGCATCAAAATCTCTGTAAAACCAAGACTCCCTTTCCAAGCAATATGACCTATTTTAAAACTGCAGTGCATTACCCAATGAAGTGCAAGGTATGAACATAAGTTTCATTCACACTTTTGTTTGATGTTATAATTCTGAAGCATGACTTTAATTATGTCATGTAGCATTTTAGGTGAGGGCTAATTTTTTTATTTTTTTTTATTAATCAGAAATGGAGTAAGCCATAAGCTTGTCTTATGCAGCACAAATTACATACCATGAGTAACACTTATAAACAATGAAAACAAAAACTATAAACTTCCTAATAAAACAAAAAAACAAAAACAAAGATACCCTACAACAAATATACACTTCATGGTCCTATGTACTGCCTTTCATAAAAAGAGGTCTCAGCTAATGCTGTTTTGAAAGCTGCAGCATCATTCACCAGAACTACTCAATCGGGCAACATGTTCCATGATTTTACTGAACAATTTGCAAAGGAAGTCTCTCCAACTTTTCTTGATACCCTTGGCTGGTACAATTTTAAAGACTTCTGCTGCATAGATGGATAATGACTAAACTCAAAGAAATCTTCCCAAGACACATGGTCAATACCCTTTATGATGCAGAAAGTGTTGACAAGGTCCATTCTGTCCCTTCTGAATTGCAGAGATGGTAAGCTCAGGCTACTCAATCTCCACTCATAAGGTAGGTATTTCAAATAGGGGACAAATTTGGATGCTTGTCTTTGCACCTTTTCAATCAAGAGTGAATCAGACTTTCTAGTTGGATACCACATAGATGAGCAGTATTCACAACAAGGCACGCCATTGTCTTATACAATGTGGTAAAACTTCTCAGGTTAAACCTTCTGAAAGCTCTTTTGACGCAAAGCAAACCAAAGTTTGCTTTACGTGAAACAGTTGATGCTTGCTTGTCCAACATCAGCTGATCATCAAAAATAATACCGAGATCCATAATAGAATTAACAGGGCACACTGACATATCACCAATGAAGTACCAGTATACCACATCCTTTACGAAGTAATGCATCACATGACATTTCTTCTGGTTAACAAACATAGAATTTAAATTAGACCATTTGAACAAATCTCCAAATCTCCCTGTAGAAGTGTCACATCAACCGGGGAGGTGACACCTCTGTATAGCTTTACATCATCCACAAACATTTTGATGGTGCTGTGTCAGATTACCTGCAGTAAATCATTTACAAATAAACAGAATAAAACTGGTCCCAGGCAGCTACCCTGAGGGACCCCACTTAGAACTCCACACCCTTCAGATAGTGCCTCATCAACCTTCACTTTCTGTGTCCAATTAGTTAATTAATCCTTAATCCAAGTCATGCTTCTACATCCAATCCCATACTTTTGACATTTTTCCACCAGCAAGGATATCAAAACCTTATTGAATGCCTTGCAAAAATCAATATAAATACAATCAAACTAAAGGCCTGAATCAGCCATCCTTTGAAAATCATTGACTACTTCCAATAACTGCATGTTACACGATCGATTTTTCCGAAAACCTTGCTGTGCTGTGCTCCACAATTCATTTTTTTCAAAATAATTTTGGATCCAATACACAATTACTTTTTCCATAATTCTCAAAAAAATCGATGTGATCGAGATAGGGTGATAATTCGTAAAATCCAACCTTGGTCAACCCTTATGAAGGGGTTTTATGACTGCCTTTTTCCACGCAGCAGGGCACTTACCAGACTCCAAACAAAGATTAAAAAGAAATGCGACTGGAGCTGCTAAAGAAGAAGCCAGTTCTTGCATAATAACATTTAAGACACCATCTATATCAGGGGCTTTATTAACAGAAAGCTTGCAGATAATTTTTTGGACAAGCTCAGGGGCTACATCAGGGTCATCATATTGTGACATTCTGTAACACAGAAGCTTCTGGTGCCAGTGATAAATTAGATATCTCTTGGGTAGCAGGATTAATGAAAACAGATGAAAAGGTTTCGTTAAAAATAGCTGCTTTTCTTTTATCATCATCAACAGTTTCACCAGTGACTGGGTCATTGAAGACTGTGGAGGATGGCGACTGCTCTTTTTTGGCCCTATTCATATATTTCCAATACCTTTTTGGACAACTTTGCATGCAACTAATTATCGACGATTCCACTGACTCAGTGTGTGACCGCAGGATCATCGTTGCCCTATTTCTCACCCTCTTGTAAGCATGCCAAGATTCATCATCCCCAGTTGATAAATAAGCTCTCCAGTGTCTATTTTTTGCAGATATTGCTTCAAGGACAAATTTTGGCAGATTATTACGTTTCTTCATACCCTCTCTAATAGTATACCTCGGAATAAACTTCTCACATCCTTCTACTAATACTTCACGGATAAACTCAAAAGCTATATCTACATCAACAAACAATGGTAAAGCTCACTAACGAAATCAGAATAACGTACAAAATCTCTAAATTCGTCATAACCACCTTTGAAATAATCATATAACAATTTTGACTTGGGATTAACGGAATGCTCTCATTAACGCGGAAAGACAATACCACGTGATCACTTTTACCTAGAGGAGGGAGAAATTCTAAATTCTCTAGATCAGCTGGGTGCTTAGTTATAATAAGGTCTAAGGTAGATGGATTCATTCCAGTTCAAACCTAGTGGGCTCAGTAACATACTGATGGAGAAGGCTATCACCAAGTGTCTGTAGCCTACTAGTTTATTCCCAAAACTCAAATAAGATAACATTGTACTGTTTGATAACCAATCTATACCAGGAGCATTAAAGTCACCAACAATCACAATTTTATACAAAACTGACAAAACATAAATAAGGTAGCTGAGTAGGCCCTCGTCTTTAAAAGTACTATCAATACTCTTAGACAGGCTCTGGTAAACCGCTACTATACGCACTCTTTGGGACCTACTCGGATGTCTCAGCTCAAAACTAACTACCTTATGCCCTTGACTTGTAAACTCAGAATCAACTTCTTTATATTTTAAACTCAGGGAAGAACAAACATAAACACAAACTCCTTGTTCATAGTTAAAATTATGCACAGAATCGTATCCACTTAGTTGCCTAAAACAGACAAAGGGGTCAACACAATTCTTGGGCAAAACTTTGGTCACAACAATTACGTGGGGTTTTTGGCTTTGAACAAGTCAACAAATTCATCCCACTTTGACGATAAACAATCTGCATTTGTATATGCCACAACTAACCATTCACTATGACATCTCTGATTCGTTTTGGGGACAAAAAGCCTCTCTTCGCGCACTAGTTCTGGCCCATTTTTCCGCGTTTTATATTTCCAACAGGTTTCACCTGCAGCTACTTTCCCAGTGAGCTCCTTTTTAAGTTCATCATACTTCTTCTTCTCAGCCAACTCTGCATTGCTTCTGTCATGTGCGACACGGAAGTTCGGTATGTTATTCTTAATATTCTCAATCCTGCTCACAAGGAAAAAAACCGCTATATCACAATCTAGGTGGGCTTCAAAATCACCTTTGCTGGTCTACTTCTACTCCCTTTTTTCGTCCTAGGTGTATAGAGAATACACACTTAGCTGGACACTCATTCAGCAGAACTTCATTGGCATACTTAAGAGCAGTTTCGTTCTGAGCTTTCTGGCTTATCGCACTCGTCTCCTCCAAGCCAAACAAAATGAGGTTTTTCTCTTTTTGTACTAAGTCACCAAGTCCACGCTGAGTTACTTGACTCGCAACTACGGAAATCTGCTGGTCCGAAACCGAACGAATCTGGCTAGAAAGTTCGTTGAACAGGTCAGTTTTCGCTTTAGGGAAAACTTGTGATACTGCTAAGGTAACCTCGTTCTTCAGATCTGACCGAGAATACTTTCCCTGTTGTTCAGTTTCCAAGACCTGAATTTTTTCACTTAGAGGTTTAAGAAGCGCCTGAAATTGACCATTCAATTCCTCCTTCAAGTCCGACTGGAATTTTGCAAAAGAGTCAGTAACAATTCTCTGAATAACTTCCGGCGAAGCAGCTGTTCCTTTTTGCTTACATATAGGACAATACCAGGTTGATCCTAAGCAACGACTCATTTTCGTAAACAGTTCGTATTTGGGGTCTGACATATTCAAAAATTCAGTGCAAATCCACCTTTCACACCCATCACATAGAAGTGTGTAGCTTTTATCTTGCAGGCTAGTGGCACAGGCTGAACAAAGATCAACTCCTTTTTTGGGTGACTGACGAAGTCTCTTTGAAGCAGCACTCATTTTTGGGTGACAAAAGTTTCAGTCTGATTTGGCTATATTATGATAACTTTGTAAAAACCAACGTAGCAACACTGCACGTCTAATTTTGGCGTCAGACAAGATACGAACAGAAATGGTCGCCGGCAACCCTGCGCATGGGAGAAATTCTTTGGAGCTTTTATGTTGAGGAAAATGAGGGAAGTGTAGAGCCCCGCTACCTATTCCCTACAGTTTAAGAGTCAAAGGACCCGGCAGGTACCTCTACAGCCGTTGCAACAGGTGCCCTCCCCTCTTCTGCTCGTTTTCCTCCCAAGAAGAGCCTCAATTCCCTCTAATACAATAAAACACTGGTTTGTGCCTTGACCTCTAGATGGTGCTGCAACGTAGGCCTTTGTAGGAGAGGTGTACCATAGGTTAATGAAACAGGAGTGATATTGATGGGGAAGAAAAGTGCTTAAAGTTGTTACTGTTTGGCATTTTAGAGATACTGGAAATTTTGGTTAATGGTGGGGATTTTAATTTTAAACAGTAGAGAATAGTTTACTGAAGACGTTTCTTTACTCTAGTATCAGATCTTCACTTTAATTGTAGGTAAATTTCACTATTCAAAGACTCTGTATATGTATATATCATAATATGAATGCACTCTAGAATCCGCTATTGAGAATTATTATAGATGACGCTGTTTGCTTCCAAGCAAAGAGCATAAATTAGTAATAATGTTATAAGGCAACTCCAGTTAAATAAATCTATTCTTCAACACAAATTATGTGAGAAGAATTGAAAACTTTGTTTTCTTACTGTTCCTGGGATCACAGAATCCAAATCGAGCACAACTTTGGTTAAAGAATCAAACTATTTCCATATAAATTTGACTTATTTCAAACTTGGTATTTTATTTGCTTCCACTGATTAGAAAGCTGCTCCAACACAGATTTGATGTAGAAATGACAAATAGATTAGTTGCTTTTATTGTTTTTTTCCCTTTTTCTTTGTTTATCAAGTATTATGACAATTCAAAACAGGTTTTGGTGTGCTACTTGTTTTGTGCATCTACTTTTTAAATGAAAATAATTCGTTTTTTTCTTTCAGGGTTATAAAAGAGCTAAATTATTTACCCACTCAAAAGCCCTGTGTTTGCAACACTATCTAAGATTCAACTTCCTTCTAAGATCCAATAACAGAAAACATAAATTTACCATACTCCCTGGGGATATGCAGGTAAAGGTACTTGGTAATATTGTTAATTTTCCAGCTTAAAAAGAAAGAACTTTAGTTAAATCCAAGAAAATTTTTAGTATTAATAGGATAGTTCTGTTCTTTTGCCAAAAAAATTGGCAAAAGCAAAGAAAATTTTGAGTACTGATAGGATAGTTCTGTTCTTTTGCCAAAATATTGAATAAAGCCAAGAAAATTTTGAGTACTAATTGGATAGTTCTGTTCTTTTGCTAAACAAATTTGCAAAAACCATGACAATTTTGAGTACTAATAGGAAAGTTCTGTTCTTTTGGTAAAAGCCAAGAAGATTCCAAGTACTAACGGCATATTTTTATTCTCTGTCACAATAAAAGTAAGGTCATTGGAGTTTGGCAAAAATAAAGTGATATGTTTGGGCTAATGAAACATGCAAAATTTATCTTGTTTTAACTTTTCACGTTTTTTCAGGTTAAAAGAATTTGCAGAGAAGATTAATAAGTATGGACAAGCCCCTCCAGCTTTCGTATCTGCTTTTAAAAGTCCAATAAAGCTAGCAGCTGTTGGTCCATCTCACATGGCTTTTTTGCTTGAAGATGGCAGAGTTTGCAGAATATCATTTTTCATTTTGGCTGATCGTATGGATTCTAGTAAAGGAGAAGGAGGAAAAGGGTATGTTTCTAAAGTTGAAACAAATTTATTTATGTCATATGTATGTATTTCAGCATTGAAAACCAATAGGGCCAAACATAAATTTCACATATATAGTTCCTGCACAAAATAATTTTTTTTATTAAACTGCACAAAATAAATTTTTCAAAAAAAAGTATAGAACTCCATTAAACCTAAAATGAACAAAAATAGAATCAAATAATCTACCAATACATAAATGAAACCCAAAAGAAACAGAAATTAAAATAAGTCAAACTCAAAATGAGCAGAAATTAATCTGAGTAGGGTTCTAAACCCTATGCTTTCTAAAAGCTTTTTACTGGACAAAATGTGCATTGTCAGTTGAATATACATTCGCTGATATTTATTCCTTAAAATCTTAATTAATTTTTGTTTTCTTAAAGTTATAAGTGAAAACATTTAAAATAATTGTTTTTCAGTAAAGTACAAATTATATTCTGGCTTTTAGAAATTATTGGGTTTAGAACCCCTACTCAGATTAATTTGGATATGTTTGGGGAAATGGTAGGCTTGAGAGGGGTGTTAGTTGCCCTCCAATCACTTTCAACCATTAAATAGGGTACTAGAACTTTCAATTTTTAATCAAATGAGCCGTTTTTGAAGTTTCTATGACAACGCTTTCTATAAAACCTTATATTCCCCCAGGGCATAACTTACAACCCTTCTTCTGAGGGCTGTAAGGGGAGTGTCATCCTCAAAGACTTAAATTCCGGACTTTTCAACTATGTTGAACAAAATGACTCTCAAAATTTTTATTGGAGGTTTTTAGGGAAATGGGGGGCTTGGGAGGGGCGTTAGTTTTCCTCCAATCACTTTTGACTATTAAAACGGGCTCTAACCCTTCGACGTTTTCGAAGTTTCTATTAAAACGCTCTATAAAAACCTTATATACCCCAATGGCATAACTTAAAACCCTTGCCGTGAGGGGTGTGTGTGTGTGTGGGGGGGGGGGTGATCATCCTCAAAGAAATAATATCCAGAACTTTCAACTAGGCCTAACAAAATAACAATCTAAAAATTTTGATTGGATGTGTTTGGGGAAATGGTGGGCGTGAGAGGGAGGTTTGTTGCCTTCCAATCAGTTTTGACTAGCCTATTAAAAAGGGCAGTAACCCTTTCAATTTCCAATTGAATGAGTTTTTTTGAAGTTTCTGCGACAAGGGATTTTAAATTCAAAATTTAGAATTTCTTTGAATTTTAAAAAGGGCACTAGCCCTTTGAATTTCCAATCAAATGCGCCCTTTTTCAAGTTTCTATGACAAAGCTTACAATAAAAACCTTATATGCTCCCAGGGTATAACTTATAACCCTTGCATTGAGGGCTCCAAAGGGGTTTTCATCCTCAAAGACCTAATTTCCAGATTTTTCAACTATGTTGAACAAAATGGTTATCTCAATATTTTGATTGGATAAATGGTGGTCGTGGAAGGGGTGTTAGCTGCCTTCCAATCACTTTCGACTATTAAAAAGGGCACTAGCTCTTTGAATTTCCGATTGAATAAGCGTTTTTAACGTTTCTATGACAACTTATGAGGAAATGGTTGGCGTGAGAGGGCGGTTTGTTGCCCTCCAATTAGTTTCGACTAGCCTATTAAAAAGGGCACTAGCCCTTTCAATTCCCAATTAAATGAGCTCATTTTGAAGTTTCTACGACAATGCTTTCTGTAAAAACCTTATATGCCCCCAGGGTATAACTTACAACCCTTGCCCTGAGGTCTCTGAGGGGGTTGTCATCTTTAGAGAACTAGTTACCGGACTTATTAATTAAATTAAATATAATGCATGTTTCCGTATATTGAGTTGAGACTTATGGGAAATTTGTGAGCGCGAGACGGGGGTTATTTACCCTTAAATCACTTTCGAGTATTAAAAAAGGCACTAGCTTTTTCAATCGAATGAGCCCTTTCTGAAGCTTTACAACAACGATTTCTATAAAAACCTCATATGCCCCCAAGGCATAACTTACAACCCTTGCCCTGAGGACTTTGGGGGTTGTCATCCTCAAAGACATATTGTCCAGAACTTTCAACTACATTGAAAAAAATGGCTATCTCAAATTTCTGATTGTATGTGTTTGGGAGACTGGTGGGCGTGAGAGGGGGGTTAATTGCCCTCTAATTACTTTCGACTATTAAAAAGGCCACTAGCCATTTCAATTTCCAATTGAATGAGCATTTTTTGAAGTTTTTACGACAACGCTATCTATAAAAACTTTATATGCCCCTACGGCATAGCTTACAACCCTTGCCCTGAGCGCTGTGGGGGCGGGGGGGGGGGGGTTGTTATCCTTAAAGACCTAATTTCCGAAACTTTCAACTGCGTTGAACAAAATGGCTGTCAAAAATTTTGATTGTATGTGTTTAGAGAAAAGGTGGTCGGGAGAGGGGGGGGGGGGGCTAGTTGCCCACCAATCACTTTCGACTATTAAAAAGGGCACTAGCCCTTTGAATTTCCAATCGAATGCGCCCTTTTTTAAGTTTCTACAACAATGCTTTCTATAAAAATCTTATATGCCTAGGGTATAACTTACAACCCTTGCCTTGAGGGCTGTGGGGGAGTGTCCTCTTCAAAAACCTAATATCTATCTGGAAATCAACTACGCTGAACAAAATGGCTATCCCAAATTTTTATTGGATGTGTTTGGGGAAATGGTGGGCGTGGAAGGGGTGTTAGTTGCCTTCCAATCACTTTCGACTATTAAAAAGGGCACAAGCCACTCCAATTTCCAATCGAATGAGCCCTTTTCGAAGTTTCTACGACAACTCCTTCAATACGAAGTGCCCTGGTCTAGAACCAAAAAATAAATAATACATTGCGCTAACATCGTTCTTTACTTAGGCAGCGCGATTGCGCTGCCTATGATCTTTGTTTTTAATTTGCCATTTTATATAATCTACTGTTGTCTCTCAATCCATGTTTTTCTACAAGATAGATTTATTAAATTGGGCGTAAATTTTGAGAATAACACTTGAAATACCAAACCAAACATTAAAGTATCTATAAACAAATACTGTCTAAATCTGTATTTATTATGTACTTACAAACATCATGTACAACAAACTTTAACGTAAAAAACAATGTGATGATTTTTTTTGTCTCAATATTTGATGTTTAAAGTTTCATACAGAAATTACTAGGAAAACCAAATGGATCATTGGTTCCTTTGCCAAAGTATGGCTATAGGTAAGGCACAAGCTATGCCATGAATGAAAATATAGACACCTAAATATTATTATAAATAGCCATTTAATGTATAATGCATAGGCATCTATTATCTAGCAAATAATGTTTAATTAAAGCAGCCAAAAAATGCTAGCCTGTCTGTAATATGGTTACTACTGTCTGCTTGTAGGACTACTGCCTGCTGAAAATACCTGCTTTGTACAGTTAAACCAGGTATCCACTTTATAATAGTATGCAATTGTTTTTAGAGTTGAGGGTTACCAAGATAGGTAATTACACAGATATATTGTTTTCAATTATATTTCAATTTTATTTAGACTAAAAAGTATGACTTAAAATGATGCACGTTTAAAAAAAACTGTAGTTTAGAATAGAAGGTTGGGAGATTTGTTAGGTATAAGTTTTGAACAAAAATCGATTTCATGGTTGTGGTACTTGTAGCTGCATCTGCTACCTGGTAAAATGACAAATATGACCCCTAAAATTACAAGTTTTGCCATCTTGCTGGCAATTGTAATATGTTGAAGAAAAATTGTTAGTAAGATAAGATAAGAGGTAAGATATTTATTTCGAAAAGTTTTTACCACAAGCCCTAAATGGCTGAGTTTCAATTGTGGAATCATAAAAAAAAATCATTAAAAAAAAACGAGAAAACTAAAAAATTGGCAAACAATATCAGAATGAAAATTCATTTGTTTGTTAAAGTAAGAGATAGTTAAAAAGATAAAAACTAGTAAAATTAAAGAAGAATTATATAGTATATACATTTAAAAAGCATTTAAAGGGACATTTAAAAAGAGGGAGAGACAAAACAAGCAAATGAATACTAAACTTGGGCAACACCAGTACCAAATAATATATAAGACAATTAGAAGGATATTTTGTTTATTGTTTCTGTAATGAAGGCAACACAGCTCTTTTCATATCCGAAGGTATAGCAACAAAAGGGAGACAATATAGGAAAGGGTTCAGAAGCAGTCTGAGGTGGATAGCGCAGGGGGTTTGTTTTTTAGGGGGTTTGTGTTTTCCATGCTAGGGTTTGCTATTGCATTTTTTGCAAAACAGAGGCACAACATAACTCTCCTACACTCAAGTGCTTCCAACCTGGCCCCCTTTTTTTAAGAAGAAGAGAGTAAGTAACCCTAGCTTCTTTAAAAATTATTTGCAGGGCTCTTTTTTGGATGGATTCTATTTTTCCTGATTAGTCCCAGAATATGCCAGGGTGCCAAACAGAACAAGCATATTCGAGATGCTGGTGGGCAAAATCAGTATAAATCCTTAAAGAATGGGAAGGGTGGGGGAGGCACAATTTATTTTGGAGCTTAAGGGGGGAATTAGACGCATTAGCTCTATGGATAATATCTTTAACATTGATATTCCACTTTAAATTAGGAGAAATACAATTACATTTCTGATCTAAAAAAAACTGCTATTTTAAATTGTAGAAAAAACAGACTTTCTAGAGAAGGTAGGGAAAAGCCCAAGGGGGTCAGATCTGAATAAAAAAAATCTCACTGAGTTTTTCATTTAATTTTTTTTTTCAATTCTGGTTTTTGATTTAATGCCAAAAATTATCTATTTTAACACAAAGTTTTTAAACACCACATATTTTATTGCTAAAGCAAAACCAAGATTCTTAACAAAAATCATCTTTCACTGGGTCTATTGATGTCATTGATGTCTACTGATTATAAAAGAGTTGACAAGAGACATTATAGATTGGTATTTTGGAATACCTTTTTATCTTTGTTCACATTTTTTCTGATTTAGACAATTTTAAATATTTCTAATAGTTTCTGTAATCGAAGCAACAAATACGATGCTAAAAAAATATTGAGAAACTACTAAGGTAAAGAGTAAGTTGTCACCTCTTCAAGTGTTTGTGTATGTTTTAAAAAATTGGGTACAACACTAAAAAAAGACATTTTCTGCTTTGGTTTCTTCTGCTTCTTGGAAGGTCTACTTTTTATCTTTTTTAAACAATGAATAAATATTATATATATATATATATATATATATATATATATATATATATATATATATATATATATATATATATATATATATATATATATATATATATATATATATACATATGTAAAAACAAATTAAAAAACAGTAATAGATTAATTACAAAATAAAAAAAATAAAACAGTCCAAAATCTAAAAGAATGCTATAGGATGCCATGAGCCAAATGTTTGTTTCATTTGCGTTTTGCCCATGTTGGAATTTTTTTTCTTTTCAATCAATAAATAAAAAATAAGTACATACTGAGGAAGATTAATAAATAAAGATTAGTGCACTAGTGATTAATGATTGAATGGACTCAGTGAAGAAGCATTAACTGCAACACGATTCAAAAAACCCTGGAGCAGCAAACTGCATCGATATAAGTTAGATTCCCAGTACCATTTAACAAATAACTAATTAACAGGGTTTCACTTTGCCTACAATCCAATGACAATTAGTAACGGTTTTATGTCTTATAATCTGGGGGGGGGGGGGCAAGGTAAAACGAAATAAAAGGAATTTAATGTCAGATGAACCGGAGGGGGAGTGGCGAATCACCCCGGAAAAATTTCCTCTCTCAAACCACTTAACTCCTTACATAAACATAAAAAATGAATTAAATTATCATTTTCGTCCCCACACATCGGACTAAAATAGGGACCAACCTTCGACCTAATCTTCCCCAAATATTATCTCCTGTCTCCAAATGCTACAAAATTTCCCCTTACCGATATTCCCCACTTTAGTTTCGCCCTACTAAGCCCGCCTTAAAATACACTTGCTCCCCCCATAGGTTCTTAATACTAGCATGCTGAGATAGAGAAGGTGACGAGGATATATCAAATTGCCATTTCTGGATCTCCTGGCTCTCTAAAATAAACTTAACTTGGTTTGCTACCACCTCTCTTTCTACCACTAAACCTCCCTTCCCCCCTTTCCCACAACTTTCCAAAATATGTTTAACTTGGGTAGCCCAGGAACCTTTCCTATATATGAACAGTAGTGAAAAGTCCTATACTCTCTACTACATACGTTCGACAAATCAGTCTAGACCTCTCTTCGTGACTCCGCCTCTTCGCGCACGCGCAATGACAAATATTTAGCGCATTACATATGATGTTATCTTACTGAATGCGAAGAAGCAACTGAAAGCTGTGACGCACTGGGAACTTTGCTGTCCGCGCGCTATGATATGTGTCATTTTTGGACAAACTTTTCGTTACTGTTCATATATACTTATACTGTTGTTAAAAGATTGAAGAAAAAGTAATTGCTCTCTATGTTTACCGTCAAACATTCAAACGGAAGTGTATCAAACTTACTTTGCCAAATCTAATAAGCCATGCAAATATGAGTGGGATTCCCTGAATAACTCAATAAAAAGCTCCATTTTGATAAAGCGCAAAGTGCGTTAATTAGCTAGAGAATATGATGTTAGAGATGATTTGAAATTTTTTTTTAGAGGCAAGAAGACCTCCTTCCGCTGTATAAAATCGTGTTTGCATATGCGTAACAGTGTGTTGTGTAGCCTCTTGATTCCCAATTGCAGTGACACTCACTGATTATTTCAAGTTCAATCTGGGTTTTAATTCAAAAAATATATAAAAATAAACTTAACTCAAAAATTGATGTGGAATCATCAACAGTAAGGTTCATCCAACATGGATGAACCAATCACTCCAAAGTGCAAATTGCAAAACCTAATATGTTTGACTAAAGTTTGGAAAAAAAAAGAAAATTGTCACTGCTAAACTCTTATACCTATTTTTAATTATTTATTAAAAGAATTACTTTTGTACTTATTTTCTTCTCAATATTTTCCAATTTTTAATGTATAATTGGCTCTTGTTTGTAATTTTATTAGCACTTATGATATAATGGTGCAAAAAACTGGTGTTCAAGATTTTCTGAATATCCAAATAACTACTTTGCATAATTGTGCTCTCTTTTTCTCAGTGGGAAAGGTCCAAGTGGCGGCTCAGGAACAACTGCTAGTAGAAATTTGTCAAGATCCAGAGTCAGTGCCAGAATGAGGACTGGTGGTCGACCCCCTCCACGAGGAACCTCTTCATTTGGTACGAGCGGTGTTATAATGGGAAGTTCCCGGCCTGTTTATGTACCAGATGAGTTGGTTACACAGGTGTGTGCTTAAATCAAAATAATGCTATGATGGATCACTTATTTATTTCAGCGTGATAACTAGTATGAATTCTAACAGCCAACCACAGTACAGGTAGTATACAGTAGCGAAAAGTCCTATACTCTCCATTGAAGATTTTTGACATACATCTAAAACCACACACACTTCATGACCCCGTCTTCGCGCACGCGCAATGACAAAAATTTCTGATGGAAAACCCTGTAGCAACTGAAACTATGGCTCTGACGGCTGATGGTTTGGGAAAGTTCCTAAATTGCGCGCTATGAAATGTGTGTCATGTTTGGAGAAACATTTTGCTACTGTATTTTACCTCTCCTGTGCAGCCAACTAACAATTACATCACCTGTGCAGTCTATCCATAGACTGAATAGGAGGATCTCTGTGCACATGCACTATCAAGACTAGCTTTGTAATTAGTGCCAGATTTAGATATTTGTAAACCCTCAGCAAAACTGATCTAATTAATGCCAAGGTTCTTCAATTGACGCAATTTTTACCTCCAGCACTTAGCAAATTAATCCAATTTTGGTTTAAATGACAAATAATTAATGGCTGCTCCAGACTAGAGACTCGTATAGTTACCCCGATAATCGTCCAGCAACATAGGATTGATACAATACTCATTTGTGCTGTATCAGTGGATCAATACGCTTGGATAGTATCAATGCATAAATATTATCCATACAAATGGAGATAAATTTCCAGTTTTAACATTGAGAGCCTCAGTCTTTTCTATAAAATTTTATATTTAGTATTTTCTAGTGTTTTTCTTAAAAAAAAGTGTTTTAGCTTGACTGAATAAGAAAAGGAGTTACAGAGAAGTAGCTATGCATAACAGCACTGGAATCAAGAGAGTTAAGCTTACTAGAATCGAATAGTTGTATAAAAACCCTTTATGTCATTGAGTTATTGTTGCACACATTTATTGGATGCAACTATGATTATTTAAAAATAATATATTAAAATATTAAAGCTCTCTAAGTCGATTTAACTAAAAAGATAATTGATTAATTTAAGGGTAGAGCAATGTACAAATTGTGTTAACTTGACCTGACGATGATTTAATGTATTAACCTATTTTAAGTTCTCTTGTAACTTTAACCTTCTACTTTGTGAGCCTAGAGGGTCAAGAATTCTGAGTTGCACTATTCAGAGTCAACCATGAATTTCCATTTTATATTGTCAGTTCTCAATATTTTTTTGTATAATTCTATTATTTTTATTATTCTATTTTTTTATTGTTCTTTATTCTATTATTCTGCTCTATTCAGAATATTGCTCTTTGAGATATGTATAGTTTTCAATGTTGTCAATATAGTTTTCTAAGAAAAAATGGGTCTTGTAAAAAGGACATATTTTATTTTTTTCATAGGATTGGGATCTGAAACTTTGAGGAGGCGGCTTATGTTTAATTTTTCCTTTTTCTTACCTTGGTGGAATTTGCATTTTTTTTTTTTATGGAATTCGTTGGAACCTGAATTGACTTGAAAGGGTATATTTTATATTGATTTTATTTTGTTTTTGTTAAATTGGGATTTGAAACTTTGAAGAGAGGACTTATGTTTTAGTTTGTCCCCCCTCCTTACCTAGGTGGAATTTTGATGTCACTGAGTGGAATTTTCATTTTTTGATGGAATTTGTTGGGACCTGAATTGACCTAACAAACCAGTCAGATTATTCTCAATTATTTTTCATCCGTTTAGGCTCAAGTTGTACTGCAAGGCAAAAGTCGCAATGTGATTATTCGTGAACTGCAGCGAACCAATTTGGATGTCAACCTAGCAGTGAATAATTTGCTGTCGCGAGATGATGAAGACAACGAACCGGATGACGATTCCCAAGAGTCTTATGTCCCTGAAGATCTAATATCCCTTTTAGACCCTGGTGGCACTGGGGGATTTCATGCTGATAATGGAGGAAGTGGGGCGGGACCAAGCGTTATCATTGATGCTGATGCAATGTTCTCTGAAGACATGTTTGGGTAACTATGGAGATTATATTTTTTGTTTCACCTATTTTATCTTTATATTTAATCTGATTTAAACTAAAAGATATGTTTTATTCTTATTTTTAAATGTTTTGGACACACCTTCAAGATAAGACAAACAAGATTTTGAGGATCAGAACCTTCTGACCATAGATTAGTTTATATGGGCTAGTATCTTAAAATCAACCAGGGATGAGTTAGAATTACTCTCTCCATAACCTTGGAAAAACAGGATAAGCAATGTTGTTTGATGTCACGGCTGTTGACTATATGACCAATTGACATCATGGCGTCATAGTTGTATGACCAAAAGATTAGAGAGAAATATAGGCTCAGCCTTGATCTGTGTGTAATAGCGGTTGAGCTTGCAGAGTCACACCAATGACTCCCAACCCAAGGCAAAGGATTTGCTGTACTTTTGTATTTGCTCTGCTATTCCTTTATATTCCAACTTATTTAAGTTACAATAGAATGACATTGAAATGTCAAAGCTTGGAAATGTCCAATAAAAAATTAATATGGAAATACAATTATATAAAAACAAAAGGGAACAACATTGAAGGAACGTTAGGAACCGTAATTTATTTTCCATTGATTAATACAAGGTCACTCAAGGTTATCGACCATTTAACTATGTCACTATATATTGTATGCAGCTAGATACAATAAAATTGTGATAAAATATAATTAAAAATTTTTCGTCTTAACTAAATTGCCAGACTATGCATATAGTCATATCTCTCCGCCGTGGTTAAAGCCAAGGTGCCTTTGCTTACCCATTTGTGTTCAGTAAATGTATCTTCGATGCACAGCTTATACAGAAATGCCTTCAACCCCAGACGAAAAGCCGACAAATTCTGCCATTATGAGTTGAAAATAATGAAAGATAACTCAAATTTAACGCAGGAAAGTCAGACGTCGTACTGTTCATCTGGAGCCTAATTTTCAAAGTTTTTAAAGTGATCTTTATCTAGTTTCGATTGCTACTAAACCAGCAATAAAATATCTAGGCCTTCCAAATTGCGACTCTCTTAAAGCGACTAGAAAGCTCCTTATCGTTAAATTCCATCGCAAGACCTTCACTGCCTACTGCAGCCAGTAAGATGTTTTAATTGATGGCTAGTAGCTAAACTGCAGCAATTACTCTCTTAAAGCGACTAGAAAGCTCCTTATCGTTTAATTCCAGCGCAAGACCTTCACTGCCTACTGCAGCCAGTAAGATGTTTTAATTGATGGCTAGTAGCTAAACTGCAGCAATTACTATACCTAATTTACCATACCTAGCCGAATTTTACTACACCTTGCACCTTTTTCGCCTTCTTTCTTGATAATAGAAAGAAAACAACTCTGGCGAATTTACTGCCGGTATGCAAAGTATCTTGCCTCTCACCTTTGGTAAGTATTCTTGGCCACTAGGAGAAGTAATTCTTAGGCCACTAGGAGGTACGGTATCATACACTCTAATGTTGCCATCATATATGTGTTGAAATGTTTCAATGTGAAGCAACTGAATAATTAGAAAGTCACGATGTTCCATTTTAAAATATTAGTTTTTTTAATTGCTTTTCTTGTATTACGTTTTGAGTTTTGTTTTCTTTTGCTGTCATTTTTCTTCTTTCTTTTTTTATATAAAACTTAGTGTCAATCTTTTTACGACGGGACATAAATAAATTCAGTAATACTTGTCCTCGAATACCGGGCGAAGAACAGGTCGTGAAAGGCATCCTCCATTGGGCGATCAGGTTTCCAGTGCGTCTGAAGCTACATAAATTACGCGTTGTATTCCAAGCTTTTGAGCGAAAACTTTGTTTTATCAGAATCCAGTCGAAAATATTTAGATTGTATTGACTACAATAATTTAACTTTAGCCAGTAGGAGCCAGTATCGCTTTCAAATGAAATAAGTTCCTGAGTAGTTCTAGCTAAAACGAAGTTGTTAGGTTTCAAAAAAGCACTGGAAAGAATTAACATCGAGACGCTTTTATCCTATTAATATTTCGCTAGAAAGTAGTTAAAAGTGTCAAATAAGGAGTAGCAAAGCCAAATTACACACTTCTTGCGCGACAGAATCTAACATCTGAAAACAAGTAGATGGTATCTTAATTCGCGTGCTGTGAGGTTGAAAAAAGTCTTAATTCGCGTGCTGTGAGGCTGGAAGAAGTCCTAATTCGCGTGCTGTGAGGATGGAAGAAATCCTAATTCGCGTGCTGTGAGAATGGAAAAAATCGTAATTCGCGTGCTATGAGGCTGGAAAAAATCTTAATTCGCGTGCTGTGAGACTGGAAGAAATCTTAATTTGCGTGCTGTGAGGCTGGAAGAAATCTTAATTTGCGTGCTGTGAGGCTGGAAAAAATCTTAATTCGCGTGCAGTGAGGCTGGAAAAATCTTAATTCGCGTGCTGTGAGACTGGAAGAAATCTTAATTTGCGTGCTGTGAGGCTGGAAGAACTCTTAATTCGCGTGCTGTGAGGCTGGAACAAATCTTAATTCGCGTGCTGTGAGGCTGGAAGAAATCTTAATTCGCGTGCTATGAGGCTCGAAAAAATCTTAAAAATCTAATATGAGGCTTTAAAATTTCAATAGGAGAATTTAAAACGCTTGGTCTGCAAATACAGTCATCCTTATAATTTTTTGCTTATTCCAGAACTGAATTCCAAAATATGATTCGGTTTATTCCAGAGTTGGCATCGTTCTCAAATTTTGAAACAAGATAGGCTATGCTGTTAAACTGGTTAATTGCAAAAGAGAAATTTATTATTCGCTTAATAGTAAAATAATAATAATCAAGTAATATGTAAAAATGATTAATAATAAATAATGTGAAATTGGTATTTGTTTAGCCTTGTGACACCTGATAAGGAGACATGTTAAGAAAACAATTCTTACTTTAAAATATGTATAATGATGATAATTTCTTAAATCCTAGTTCTTACATTATCCAACGGGAGAACCTTTATCATCAAGTCTTTCCTCTAAAAATCCTCAAAAGAGAAAAAGTTTCCAAATATCACAACGTTGAAAATTCAATGCTTGAGTCTTTAGAAATTGCTGCTGTAAACTGCCGGCAAATAAGTTGTTTTATAGATAGCGTTTAGCATGTGTGTCAAAAAATGTGTTTAAAGAAAAAGTAGTGGTAAATTGAAATTATGGAAATTCCATGCATCTTTTATTACCTAACCTGATAACTTCAATTCAAAATCAACGGATTTTTTATATAATTTTTTTTATATTATTTCATTTCTTTTCAATGCAATGCCTATTTTGTATTTTTGGTTTTTCGCCGAAAATACAACATTTTTATTTTTGCCACTGCTATTAATATTTTATATTCATGGCACTGCTATTCGCCCTTAACCACTGCTGTTTAAAAAAAAAAAATATTAAAAAGACCGGCGTGAACGCTATCTATAAAAGAACTTATTAGGCGGCAATTTAAAAAGACTTGAGCATTGAATTTTCAACGTGGTGATATTTGGAAACTTTTTCTCTTTTGAGGATTTTTAGAGGAAAGACTTGATGATAAAGGTTCTCCCGTTGGATAATATAAGAACTAGGATCATTATACATATTTTAAAGTAAGAATTGTTTTCTTATCATGTCTCCTTATCAGGTGTCACAAGGCTAAACAAATACCGTGAAAATAATAATAAGTAAATAATAAATAAAAGTAAAAAACCCTGGAAAGTCAGGAAAACCAAAAGTCCAAGAATCAGAGCTATCTGTTTGAAAATAACTTCTTAGATTGCATGAATTCTGGTCTAGTTTTCAGTGCGGAATTCGAATATGCCTTTGTCACGCATAAGTAAATCTTAGTAACCTTTTGGAGGCTTTTTAACTGTTGTTGTATAATAATAGCCATGGCTGCCGCTGCAGTCGAAGTCGCTAATATTCATGCATTAGCATATTTTGAATCCTTGATGGTGTGAAAAAATATTTTCCAAGACACATACTTGAAAAAAAAAAAGAATTCTTGAAACTCTATTAAGGTCACATTATTTTCCCAGGTACAGAAAATCTGTCTCAAAAATAAATTTTAAATAAAACCAGAAAATCCTTTTCGTTTCTGTTTCACTTGTAATGTTGATTAAGTAAGAAAGTTAAATAAGTTCACCAAAAACATTCATTTGTATTAGAATCGTATCTTAGTTCTGCCCTAGGATGGATGATAGACTATCTATAAACAAGGGAAATGATATCGTTTTTATACAATTCTGAAAAGAGCTACGTCACCTTTGCCTCTCACTGAGACTGTCTCGGCTTTACTCCAATTGGCCATGGCTTTCAAGTCTTTCATCACTTCCATCAAGTGATTTTAATTCAAAATCAACTAGGTTCATAGCAGTTTTGTAATAGTAATTTAATAGTCTATTATTTTTGATGAGTTTAACGTTTCCTCCCCCCCCCAAAAAAAAAAAAAAAAATTAAAAACGAAAAATATAACAATTGCAGCCAAGCCTGGTCTTAATCGGTTTAATAAGGGTCAAAAGGATTCTACACGTTAAGAAGCTTACACTCAAAATTAATGATTTCTTCCTGTCTTAACGTAAAAGAGGATTAGAAGAAACCTTGCCTTCCTATCCTTTATTGGTAGACATGAGATAGGAGAACACGCCCTCATTTCCTTCCCAACCAGTAGCCAATCCGAACGTATAACCAGGTTTGCTTCAATATTCAGACGAATAAGAAATAGGACCGTGTTCCAATTTAACGTTGTTGGCGCTATGCACATTATTCATGTTATTGCCTAAAAATGAAGGATCGTTATTGCTATTTTTCACCAATTAAGACAAGCCACTGCACCAAAAAGGCACCCAAAAATGGGGCTTTATGTGGCTATAGTAGAACTTTTTTTGCTGGCCTTTGGCGTTTAGTTCTAACGAAATATTCTTTTTTTTCTCCCTTGTTTAGGTACACATCTTCTTTCAGAAATCGGAGCGCCAGACCGAGGACTGATCGTGATGCCTCAAGTGGAAGTGAACGAGAAAATAGTAACATGCTACGGTGGAGGGATCGACAGTATTTTGGTCCTCGACGTTGGCTTGAGTCTGCACTTCGTGACTCAGGATGGTTGGATAGAGAACCAAGTGCTGTTAAACAATCTGAATCGAAAATTAGTGTAAAAAAGGCCGAACCGAGCAATGTTTCCCCACTTTGGTGGTCTGATGAGGTGGAATTTTGGCCAGAGAGGGGGTATCCACATCCAGTTAAATTCACTCAAATTGCTGCCATGCATTCAGAGCTTATTGCAGTAAGCTCATCAGGTCATATATATCAGTGGCGGTGGTCGGACCCGGAACCATTCAGACATCCAGAAAATCCCATCTTACATCATCCAAGAACGGCTCTGTTGTGTCTAACTAACGAAAAAATTGTATTAATCTCTTCATCTCAAATAAGAGTCACTGTTGTTGCTGAGTCTGGTCGTATTGCAACTTGGCTTGATGATAGTGTTGTCCACGCAACAGGCACTCATCGCCTTGAGCACTCGGCAACCTCTTTTTCGGAGCTTTCTGGTTTGCGGGTATCGCAGATCCACACATCGTCCTTGTTTACTGTGGCAAAGCTTGAGAATGACGAACTATATTGGTGGGGTGTCCTTCCGTTCAATCAAAGAAATCGTCTCTGGGAACGTTACAAGACAAAAACAAAAAAGCTAGGAAGTCATAGTGGAGGAGAAATTACAAGCAATTCATTGGTCTGTATGCGAAATGGACCATTATATCATGCAGGTGCAATTGGATTCTGCATTGTGAATGGCGTTCCCAAAGTAGGCCAGCTTCTTGGCTCTGTGTGGAACATGTCTGAAACCTGCCGAGTAAAAGTTATTACACCACCTATTCCTCCTCCTTTAATCCCTGCGCCTGTTCACGACAAGAAAAGTAGTAGTACTGAAAGAGCCCCTTCTGATAAAACTGATATGCCTCCTCCCCCAAGTCCAGCTAGCAGTACTTGTAGTGAAGCCAGTTTTGCTGGATCGTATAAAAGAAAGAAAAGTCAAGTGCACAAAGAATTGGATATAAACGAAGAAGAAACTTGGCACATTAAAGATGTGGTGTTTGTCGAAGATGTGAAAAACTTGCCAGTTGGTAAAGTAGTTAAGATTGATGGTCAATATGCTGCTGTCAAATTTGCTGGAAAGGACCAGAAAGAAACTGAAGACCCAATGTCGTTGTTACTTGAATGCAGACTGATGAGGAAGGATGACCTCCAGGTTGTGAAGCCTGGGGGGCAGTCTCGTATCCCCGATTGTTTTGTCAAGTCTCCTCGTCGAATAAGTACTAGTGACCGGGGGCAGATTATTGCCTTGACTGTTGATTCTCAATGGGTCCATACAATTGTCAGAAATAAGAACCGCTTTTCTTACAATGTTTTAGACTTGAGCACTGGAAAAGTGGAGCAGGAAAATGTTCTGCCAACAGATGTTTCTGCCTTTTCTGGATTAGATCTTAAAAATGTATCCTTGCACATATGGGCAGAAGAAAACCTTCCCCTGATACTTGATGGCAACGGGACTATATTCCCAATCACTAGAGACAATACAGAGTCTTTAAGAGAACCTTCGCTTTTGGACCTTCCCCCCATTAGATGTTTTGCCTTTGGCAGTCAAAGTCTGCATGGAACTGGTAATGGAGCAGCCAAAACTCATGCTGCTTTATCGTTGTTCGTCTTTCAGTCTCTGTCGCTAATCCCGAGGATATTAACCTGTGATATTGATGGAGTTCACTCTTTGCTTCAATCTATTGAGCAAGATCAAAGTAAGTCCCCTTTTTCTTTTTTGCAATTTATTTAAGTGCATGATCACAGAATTTCTGTATGGTCGTCCAAGATTTTTGATTTTAGTCTTTGAGTCCTCCTTCACTTTGTCCTCTTATTAAGTGTGAACTTAAAAACTTACGTAATTTAAAATTGTAGCCCCGTAAAATGTGGAATCTCAAGGAAACTAGGAGTTGGCTTTTCTCAAAAAAGTTTTTTGGCCAAAACTGGATACACGAGAATCAAGATTTGGGTAAAGACTGTATAAAACGAGATATGGTTGCTAAGCCAAAGTCTTGGCTAAAAGCCAATATTGGCTCGATTATCTTGCCAAGATTGGCTAGATAAGATTGAAAAAAGCCAAAGACTGGATAAAACGAGAAGTAAGGTTTGGGTACTTAGCCAGAGACTTGGTTAAAGCCAAGAATGGCTAGATTCATCGATATTATTAGACTGGCTAAAAGCCAAAGATTATCTAGCCAAGATCGGCTAAAAGCCAAAGACTAAATAAACTGAAAATTAAGATTTGGATATCAAGGATTCTAATGCAGTAATCGTGCGTTTAGTCTTTGTGTCCTCGTTCACTTTATGGAAAAAAGTCTGTGACCCTAAATCAAGTTTTTCCTATGTTCTTGGGTTATTTGGGAACACGACTCCTGTGTCCGCTGTTAAATAATACCACAATATTCCAGCAGCTATGCATTGACAAAAAAACATTTCAACATTAACCTATCATAGGGGGAAACAACTGACTTTGGCTGCAAGTTTCATCTTGAGGGGGGTTTCAACAAGTTTCAACTTTGAGGCCAACGAAATTTAAAATCGTGGCCCCCATAATATTTGGCATCTGAAGGGTATAAGAAGCTGGTTCTTCCAAAAAAAGTTTTTTTTCGAAAATACTCAGTTGAACGTAAATTCAACATAAACCTTAAAAGCCAAAAGCATGATAAAAGCAAGTTGTTAAAGGTTTGCCTCTATATTAGTTTCATTGAGTATCTAGGAACGAGGAAGTATGTACAATAGGTTTTCAAGCTCTAAATTGATCTTACCAATCTTCAGAATTTTTTTTTTTTAGTTTATTATTTTTTTAAATAATGTTTAAATTATTTATAGGACTTAAGATATTTATTTCAAAAAATCATTATCACAAGCTCCGAAGGGCCGTATTCGGACTTCGGAGTAAAAAATATCTTAAAAAAAAAGAAAACAGGAAAACTGGCAAAGAATGCCATAAGGACAACAAAAAAAGAACAATCAGAATGTGTAATCATTCGTAAGTCAATAATTTAACTGTAAAAGGCCAGTTAAAAAATTAGAAAGATAAAAAACTGGTCAAACAGAACTAAAAATGAATAAAATAAAACACGTGTTTTAAAAAAAAACATCAAACTGACACTAAAAAAAGAGGGGGAGAGGGGAAAAAACAACGAATAAACACAAGCTAAAAAAGGGATAAAAAATATATTAAAAAAGTTAAAAGGGGCAATAAGAAAGAGAGGGGGGGGGCAAAATAATCAAATAAATGAAAGAGCTGGACAGCACTACCATCCTCAATCCGATTCCGAAATTTCTCCCATAAATGTCTATACTTATCATTGAACTTGTGAGTTTTATGTTTTACTTAGCCGATTTCTCATTTCATAACACTTTCTCTTCGTAATAAAAGTTCCGAGAATAATGAATTTTAAGGTAGTGATTTTGTTTTAATGTTCCCCTCAGCAAAGTTGATGTTTGAACCTTCTCAATAAACAAACTTCTCACCCTTTGAGCTAAGTGGGTCGTGCCCCCCCCCCCCAAAGGAACATTTCCTTATCCTCCGACCATTGACCATTGGCTTCGGAACTACGGCCTGTATGGAACCATGTGGCATGTATTGACCATTGGCCTGTATGGAACTGTGAATACAAAAGAGAATGAAGAAATTGCTCGATCGATCCACTTTTCGTGCCCCCCCCCCCCTAGAGGAACATTTTCTTATCCTCCGACCATTGACCATTGGCCTGCATGGAACTGTGAATACAAAAGGGAAATAAGAAATTGCTCGATCGAGCCACTTTCCGGAGATTAGGAGGTGTAGGTTGAAACTAAAGGAAAATAGAGCTACTCTGTAGTCTTGTCCCCCTCTATACAGAAAGATGCTTGGCTCTTTGCCCAAGCAAGTTTGGAAATATATTTAAAAGTAAAAATCAAAACTATTTATGCTTAATAGTAATAGTATATTTAATTATATTTAATAGTAAAAATATTTAACTTTATTTATTTGTATATGTCGTACTCCAACTATTTAACAGTGACGGAGCGGACAGTGTACAGAATTTTAGCTTTGATTCAAAACGTTTTAGAATAAATTTTCTATCATTTTAAAAAATCATTTCAAGAGAATCTAATCATTTTAGAATAAGTGTCTTTATTTATTTTTATAAGTAGTACTCTCACTATTTAAGAGTGATGTCCGTCAATGTACAGAATTTTCAGTTTTATATCAGAATTTTAGCTTTGATTCGAAACATTTAGAATAATTTCCTAAAAATTTCAATTTTATTTTCCTAGATTAGATTTTTTTTTTTCGAAACTAAGGCCCCGCACTTATTAAAAGCTATGGAAATTTTGATGAGTTTCTTACATAATCAGTTGATTTCAAATATAAAATAATAAATACAGCAATAGTTCATTTTCATAAAAATCTGCCAGTTCTGAAACATTTTAGTTTTTCAAGACTTATATTGTTTCGATAAAAATAAATGCCGTTTTTAACCTGTGAATAATTTTGAAATTCTTAATTTACAAATAAATATAAGTTATTTGAAGAAAAATATATAAAAAATAAAGGTAAAGGATTTGGCACTAGACTCTTAAAGTCCAAACCGGTGGTGCTTATATCCGTTTCAAAGCCCTTCAGCCAGGAAGTGCAATGGGGGGGGGGACTAGGGGCCAGCCATCCTGTGCTTTCGCACACCCTAACTGCTTACCTTCCTCAGATTTCTCCAGGCACCTATTTAGAGCTAGGTCGACTTTGGCTGATCTTACAGAGTCACGTCACTGACTCCCGTCTAAAACCAAATATCCGGCCACACCAGGAATTGAACCCCCGCCCTTCCGACAAAGGAGTCCAAATCCAGCGCGCCAACCACTCGGCTAGAAAGGAAAATATATTATTTACTATATATATTTATATGTTATATTGTACGTATATTATAGAATGTTTTTTTGAAAATATGATTGTTTTTAGGGATGGTGCAATCAGTTCTAAATGAGAGGTGTGATGGAGGAAGAACCATTCTCCATGCCTGTGTATCTTTGTGTAGTCCTTTGTCTAATAAAGATATGGATGTTGATAATCCTGGCTCTACGCCAAGCTCTCCTGCAGTTGGGACTGGTGATAGCTTGGAAACGCTTGGGTCCAGAGGGTTTAGTCTGAGGGAAATGATGAGACGTGCGGCGAGTAGCTCAAACAGGTCACCAGGTAATTCTTATTTACAGTTATTTTAATATTTATTTTATTCGATTTAACTTGTCGTTTTTATACAGTTTACTCATTTATTAAATTAAAATTGCGCGGATAGTTAATTTTTACTCATCAGGTCAATTACAGTTAGCTTCAAATGAGTTTGTTCTTGTCGGGAATTTCTATATTTTGGTTTTAATCAATTGCACATACCATACAGCCTTTGCTCTCTCGTAATAACTACTTTAGAAAATCATAAAAGCTATAAAAAAAAACTAGGCGGTATTGGTGAAATGGAACTAAAATGATTTGTGTTAAAACAAATAATTCGATCATATTGAACACACTTCATTGAAGGACATTTCTGTAAATTTTAGTTTGAAGTCGAAATTTGACGTTTACCTTCAAGAGGGAGCATTGAACCATAAATTTGTTTTTAAATGTGCCAAAAATGTTGTGGCAAAGAGCTTTTTGGGTCATTGAAACATCTAGAAATAGTGTGATCTTTGGAAAAAAAAACATTTAATTTTACTGGAATATTTGATTTCAAATTGAATTAGTCATTTTACACAAATTCATTAATATTCTGTTAGAACAGTAATGGTACTGTAGATTAAGAGTATAATCTCCCCCCCCCCTTCTATATTTATCTCAAGGCTCACTGAAAATTAGAAAATCTCAGCATTAAAAGCATTACATTTTGTAGCTTTAGACATATGAAACATGATGAATGAAACATGAAAAATTAATTGACACTGTATGTCCCGTAAAGGTACGGTAAAGTAGGGGCTAAATCCCCCCCTTACCCCTTCGATATTTATCTGAAGGCTCACTAAATGCTAGAACATCTGTGCATAAAAACGTATTCTTTAAGTATTAGGCTCATTAAACATGATGATTGAAACTTCAAGATTTAATTGATACTTCATTAGTGCATTAAAGCTACGGCAAATCAATGGGTAAATCCACTCGCTTTCCTATTCTATGTTTACCTAAAGGCGCACTGACATTTTGAAAACTTTAGGATAAAAAGTAAATTTTGAAGCTTAAGGCGCCATTCTTTCTACACTTTCTAAATACACTTTACACTTTCTGTAAATACACTTTCTTTTAGAATTAAAAAAAAAGAATCAACTGAAAGTTGAAATGAGAAACATAAAAATTTAAAACGAACAAAAATTATTACGTACATGAAGGGGGTTGCCTCCTCCTCAACACCTCGTTCTTTGCGCTAAAGTTTCTTAGTATTTTTGAAAAAATCTTCTTATTGTCCAAATTAAACAACCCTTGTGTTTCAGGAGTCGCTATTAAAGAATTGGGACAAAATTCAAACTTTAGTGTAAAGAGCGAGGTGTTAAGGAGGAGGTAGTCCCCTTCATATGCGTAATCATTTCTGTATGTTTTAAGTTAATGTTGCTCCTTGCTTTCAGCTGAAAAAACTTGTTTTTTTTGTATTTAATTTCTGATCTTTTTTTAAGTAATGCCAGGAAATCTGGCCCAGCCTCCACGGAGAAATCCTCCTCCCCACGGAAAGGGCAAACTTGAGTAATAATTTGAAGCCGTTTATTAAGTTTTACTGGAATTTTAATTCTACGACCTTTGGAATGTTTTAATTTTTTATTTTCAATTATATATTCTCTTTTTTATCTTATCAGTTTATTATTTTTATTATTCTAAATTTTGGCGTTACGTCTCATTCCCGTGAATATATCTAGGTATGCATTAACTTCTTTTTTTGTATTGTATTTGTTATTAATTTTAGGGATATCTGGACGAGAACCTGAAAATCAAGGCGGTGATGAAGAACCAATCCCAACTTTTACCTGGCCACCAGAACCATCCCCAGCTTTGGTATCTGGTGATGAGGAGGTGAATGCCAAAACTCCTTCTGGTGGTGCGTCAGTTAGTGAACCTCATAAACGGAGAGCCAATTCACTGAGTGCTCTGAGGGCAATATTTGATTGTCAAGCTCTTTCTCCACATATTCGCCAACTTTTGAGCACTAAGTAAGTGTATTTCATGCTGTCATCTTGATTTTATGGTAGGATGCAAAAAAAATCAGTATATGATTTGATGAAAGCTATTCATGCATAACTACAGAATCATGAAGTATGACAAAATTCATGGTGCTTTTGGTAAAACTCAGGGCATGATGTGTCACTAGTTAATCATTTACATAGTTTTTTATCCCTAGAGTTGTGTCTGTTGAGATTGCTGTTAAAGGAATCAACAGATGGGTTTTCAGGGACAACACCCCTCGGGATACCATTCCAAGTGGAGGTCCTGCCTTATGTAGTTGTTCTTCGAGTAATCAGTGCGGGATGTTCTGTCTTGTATCTAGTAGGCAGCGTTTGTCCCGTAGGTGGCTCTCCTGTAGCTCTCTTAGATAGATAAATTTTATTTCAAACAAATATAAACAACACAAATAAAGTCAACAGGGAGCTAAACTCGAAAGGAAGGCTAACAATTATTACAATGAGTTCAACTACACCAAAAATAAAGATAAGACAGGAAAATCTTGTCTCCTGTAGTGGGGTTCTGTCCTGTACGACCGTACCGTGTTTATGCGTATTGGCTGTAGTGGCTTGGGAAATGGCAGTGTAAATGAAATAAATCTTTGGAGGGAAGTAAATCAATATAAAGATAAATAATTGTACATTATTTTAACGGGATCATTGCATCTGTACCCCGATGATGCGTACATATTGCTTGTAGACATAGCACTAACAGCCTTTATATTGATGACGGTTTCCTTGAAATGCACATCCTCGGTGTGGGAAATGAAGAGCAGCTCGGAAACTATTGACCTTTTGTCATATGATTCTTTTATCAGAGTAATTACCTGTTTAGAACAAACTGCCTTGTCGATGGCTTCGCTCAACTGCTCATAAATAATAGTTTCTTGAAATGTACCCTTTAAGTGTAGGAGGATAGTATAAAAACTGATGTGGCCCTAAAAAAGGTTCCGCATATAATGGGAATGTTCCGCATAATGCAATTCCACATAAAGTGACAATGCTTAGTATCATAAAATGTGTGCATAAAACTAAAATGCTCTTAGTTGTACTTACAACAGGACCCAAAATCTGGTCAAAGCCACCTTGGGACTCTAAATCGGTCTTTATCGGAGTTCTTTTTTTTTGGCCACCAGGCAAATTCTTCCTAGAGGTCAGTGGGGTGAGGGTTAATGTTTTTTTTTTTTTTTTTTTTTTTTTGCAAGATATTTGATTTCAAATAGAATCTATTTTCATTTGCAACAACTTTTCGGTTGAAAAGGGTGTTAAGGTTTGGAAGCAGGGTGGCACTACTAATAATGGCATAACGAAACCACTAGCACCCTTTATATTAATGATGATTTCCTTTAGATGCCCAAACCTTTGTCTGGACAATGCAGAACAGCTTGGGCAGTATTATCCTGCTGTCAGATGATTCTTATTATTAGAGCTGCTATCACGCTTGACATAAACTGCCTAGTTGATATATACGCTCAATTGCTCGTGGAGAATAGTTTCTTGAAATACGCCTTTTAGATATAGGAAAGAAGTACAGAAATGATGCGATACAAAAAAAAGTTGTGTGTAGAATGTAAATGTTTCGAATGAAATGAAAATATTCTGCAAAGAGATTATGGCTGACTTGGCTTTTATACCTCTGAAAGCCAATTTGTAATTTTTTTTTTTATTATCAATTGCAACAGACTGTTAGTGACTACATTTGTTTTATTTTCAGAGACTCAAGTGGCAATACTCCATTTATGCAAGCAGTTGCAGCAAGGGCCTATCCTGCAGCTCTGTTAATATTGGATACAGCTGAGCGTATTACCAATAGCAGTCTATCACCTGAATTGGCGTCAGGAGAGACAAGGAAATCTTCTTTGCAAGATCTGCTTTATCCAGTAGCCAAAGGAAATGGTGATGATTCGCCACTTTATGTATTATGCAGTAATGATACTTGTAGTTTCACTTGGACTGGAGCTGAACATATTAACCAGGTTTCTAATTTTTTTATTTTCTTTTGTTGTTATTTATTTAATTGCAGCATCTGGTGTTTAAATCATAATTTGGAAAACAAAAATTTTCAAAATTTATCAAAAATTTTCAAAATTTATCAAAAATTTTCAAAAATTTTTCAAAATTTTCAGACATTCTTAATCGATGAAATCTCATTATCTTCTTTTGAAAATACTCCATAAACTTTAAAAGGTTGGCTTCCTTTGTTCTACAAACTCCATACATGGGGTAAATGCCATTCAAGCCAGTGTTTTGGGGAATATTTTCTTACTACGCCCGGCAAACTTTTTTTTTTGATCAAATGTATTGGTATATTGATTATTGATTTAAAGGCTAAAATATGTTCATCTATATATTGGGTCAACATAGTGGGAATTTACAAACAAGATGGGAGGGGTCCTGTTCAGTTTTATTATACAATTATCAACAGTCTAAACCAAAAAATAGCAATGCAAAAAACCAATGTTTTGCTTTTTATTAAGACTGTTCTATTATGTTTTGTTTTGTTTTATAACGTCAAATAATGTATTAATTTAAAGTGAAAGAATTGTCAAGGGAAGCTCTAAATACATGTTTCTATACTTGTCTGTAGTTTGATTTTTGAATGTTGCCCTTGTTCAACTGCTTTAACTGTTTTGCTGCCAGATGAAAAAATAAAGAAAATAATAATTTTAATACTCGTAAGGAATAATAGATTTCATATTAATCTAAATATTTTTTTTCTAAATAATCGTTTATTTTTCAAAACCTAGCCCTCCCTTCTGAAACGATTTTTTTCCCCCAATTTTCCCCTTAGGGATTTGGTGAGAATTGGCGTTTAAAACATAGTTGGAAGAGACAAAAATTAAATCATGTAAATGGAAGTTTTGAGCTTTTTATTTTGTGAAATTTTAATTCTTCTTTTAAAAACTTCAGAAAACTCAAACTCAATCTTCAATTGTACATTCAATTTCCACATTTAAATCTAAGAAAGGTCACCCTAACAGCTTTGCATATTTAAATAGCCTTATTATGCCAGATTCCTCATATCACATACATGTTTTTTTTTATTCATTTATAAAAGTAGTGAATACAATTAAAAAAGAGGTTTGTAACACTTTGAGAACTTTGACTAACTAAGCACTGGATCATAAGAGCGGAACATTCAGTCACTTTCACAGTCATTAAGACTGTCTTCAACAGGATCTCCTTGCAAATCTAGCTCCTCTCATTCAGACTTAGATTCTGATTCAAGTGACGATGCCTATACCGAATCCACTGAATCGACAAGTAAGTTGGAAATCCATGGTTTAACCCGTTTTATACCCAAAACACTAGAAATTTTTAGGTCATTTTCAAGGGTTCAAAAATGGCTTAACTTTGAATTTGTGAGAGAAACGATTATTATATTCGTAAAGAGTATAAAATGACAGCGAGTGGTATATTTTTCCTAAGTCAATAATATGAACACCGAAATATTTACCACTAATTACTAATTTTCTTATTTATATATTTAATATGTTATATGTATTAATATTATATTAATAATATTTTATATATTTTCGGGAATTTTTTCTAGCTACTGGTTTATTGATAAAGTTTATTGGTGTATTCATCTAAAGGCCGAAAGTTTGTTCATCCCTATTTTTGGTCAAAGTTCTGATGAAATAAAGAAAGAAAATATAAAAAATAACATGGTCAGTGTTAACACTCTGTATCGTCAATATAAATAAAAAGCCAGCCGACCACAAAGCCGACATTTAGCTGTCCAAAAAATAAAGTATTTGATCATACGTTAAAGAAAATGCATTAGCGAAGGAAAGTCTAAATACATGTGTCTAATAAGGTTTTGTTATGAATATTTTTGAATCTTGCTCTTGTGCTGTGTGGCTCACTGCTTGGCACTTGTGCTTGTACTGGCTCACTCTCAAATTTATGAAAGTGTTTTAATACTTAAAAGAATAGTGTATTCCTGTGGAGAGCCCGACAGTTTTTCGAGTGCCCTGCAATTCTGGCTAGGCCGCATGTACTCTATGAGATATCAAGATTTTGTATGATTTTCTACGCAAACTTATATATTTTTTATATGAGTGTTTTCCCCAAATTACCTCTTTTTTTCTTTTAAGATTTGATTTTCTTTTTTTAGGACATTTTTGAATGTCGCACTTGTGGTCTGACTGGTTCTCTGTGTTGTTGTACCGAATGCGCAAGGGTCTGTCATAAGGGGCATGACTGCAAATTGAAGAGAACTTCCCCTACTGCATACTGCGATTGTTGGGAAAAGTGCAAATGCAAGGCATTAATTGCTGGCAATCAAACAGTGCGATATGGGCTACTTTGTCGTTTGATATCTGACACGGATTTAGTCAGTTTACCGAACTCAAGGTATTTACCAGCTTCTCAGTTTGATTTATTTACTTATAATGTATAATTTATATCTTTTCATAGTTAGTCATTGTAAAATCTTATAAGATTTATTATAAAATTATGATTTATTATTATTATAAATTATAATTATACTACTAACAACTTACTGCAGCACCGAGCCGCCTTAGGCCGACACAGCTGCACACGCTCCTTCTCCATCCCTGTCTATGCAAAGCCCCCCTCTTTACACCCTCCCTAGGAATTCCCAATTCTCATAAACCTTTCCTTACGACATCCTCCCACCCATTCGGGGACGACCCTTGACGGTTGGCCGACAATGACGGTCTTTGGCAATCTGTCAAGCTTCATCTACAGAATATTTCCTAGCCATCTCATCCTTTCTCTCAATATAGCCTTAGAAAGCGGGATCAAACCTGTTGAATTGAACTAAAATATTTATGATTATTTATAATTAATTAGCATTAATAATATGTAATTAAATTATAATATAAATGTAACATTTATAGTAATATATATAATAATAAATAATAATTATAATTTATTATAAAAACTTATAATTATAGTTATCTTTTATGATTATATTTCATATATATTATCTATTTATATAGCTTGCCTTATAAATTTGACACATCAGCAATTCGTGCGTGACCCCTCTGAAAGCAAGAAAACACCTATGGGCATTGGTTCATAAACATCCAAACGAGCAGTGTGGGTTCTATTTTAATTTCATACATTGCAGGTTTTGTTGATTTAGTCAATTTAACCTCTTAATCGCATACAAATACTAAAAACACTCATTAATAGGTGGCGAAACAAATGGAACTAGAACAAACAAAACATTACTTAAGAATTGAAAACCAATTTCAAGTTTTCATGAGTCTTCCATCCGGAAGAACTGTTGGTTCTTCCTCTCGTGGCGCTATTTTTAATTGTGGGGGGGGGGGGTGCTGATGTGTTCGAGTGCAATGAATACTATTCAATGCGTTTAAAAGCAGTCCTGGTCACACTGGCTTCATAATTAATAATTTATTTTCTTTTATTAATTATTTCTAAATTAATTTTGTTTCTTAGTTTGATTTTTTTTTTTTTTTGATAAATTTGACAAACCGGCACTCGATTCATCTGGCCGACGAAACAAAGGGAACTAAAAAAAAAAAATACCTTTTGAGAATACTCTTTGTTTGTTTGCATTTGAGACATGGACACCTACGGAGGCCCAGAATTCATCTTCACGACTCGGGAAACATATTGCTTTTTGGTCGTCATTGACAGTTGATAAAATTTGTTTCTTTGTGTGTCAAATTTGTGTGATTTATTTAATAGCCTAAACGACGGTAAAAACAGATTCGAACCATCTGGGGAGGGGGGGGGAGAGTAACATGAAAAAGTGTATATTCACGCTGCTGTTTTTCAGGGACGTGTTTCGAGCCAATGTTGGGGTGGGAGATTCCTCTGTATGCCAGCTGAAGGATAGTTGTATCTTATATTTCTTTTCTAAAGTTTGCTCTACACTTTAAAATTGAGAAGGATCCCAAGCTGAAGACAATTAAAGTATCTCCAGAGATCGAGTCTCAAAAGAATCCAGTGTGAATTTTTCCGTTTTTTAAAATATGAAAATCTATGTTATAAGCTAAATTCTTTAAAAAGGGCAGGTTGTGTGCAGAAATTTTCATTTTTACAAAAAGGGTGGCTTTTCATAGATTTCAGAGATCATCTAAGCTGGAGTTAAAACAAGTAGATAAACTTGATCTATCCAATATGCGGGATACCATATTGTCCTATTGTTCAGGTACATAAAAGTGATTTTCAAGCAATTTAGTCGTTCGTGGTAAATTTTGCTTGTGCAAAGGTATAAAGGTTGAAAAAAATGGTACTTGTATGATCTACGCCCTACCTAATATTCTTTTAATATGTTTTTTTTGACGCTCAATCCTAATGAAATACACCTAAGTATGATAAAAATATAATACTTAAGAAGCAAATTTGGGCTATATATTTGCACATTCGGGGGGTGGGGGTAAGGTATAGCTGGTCTGCATGCCTAATGTGTTCGGCACAATTATTCTGCATATTATGTAGTAAAAATTGTTTCCTAACTTCACACTGTCCAATACATCACTTCTCTTTGTCTTATCTCACGCTAAGCTAAAATAAACTAACAAAAAAAGCGGTTCTGCAATGCGTCGATGAACGAACAACTAGAGCGGTAGGGCGTAGATCGTACAGGTACCAAAAAAATAACAATTATGGTAGTAAAAAGATATTTAAAAGTGACCGGAAAAATGTGGCATTTTATGGATATTTTTTCCAGGATAAATTTGTTGCTTAGAAACTAATTTTTGGAAATAGAAAGGACTAATACAAAAGGAATGATTTGCAAAGGCTTAACTCTGTCTTAGGTTGTTAATGTTTCCTTTTTTGTATTTTGAGCTTCATAACATTTGGTTGGCTGCTCTATTTTTCAAAAATAAACCTATTTCTACAAAAAGGCTATCTGTTGCCAGAAAAATCTTGTGCTATGTCTTTTTTTGAAAATTTTCATGCAACAATAGCGATAACCAAAATTTTTTGAATTCACGTTAAGAAGTTCAAATGAGTGCACTAATTTGATACCAAAAATTTAATGCTGATTATTGTAAGTGTATTTTTTTATGTGTCAAAGTAAGTAGCAAAAAAGAACATATACCAGTAACTGATGCTTTTTTTTGCAGAGGTGAGAACATTCTTCTATTTCTTGTGCAAACTGTTGGCCGACAATTGACAGAACAGAGACAGTACCGTCCATCGCGCTCAAGAAGCTCAAGGAAAAATGCGATTGGGGATGCTGACCTTGATGTACCCGATCACGACTTAGAACCGCCTCGATTTGCCAAACGTGCTTTGGAAAGACTGCTTGGAGAATGGACTGCTGTCAGCTCTATGTTAAAAAGTGGTATGTTTTCACCCTTTTCGCCCCATGTTTATTCTACCTGTTTTATTCTTTTCGCCATTATAATTCCTATTTTGAAATTTCCTCGGGGTTTAACTTTACCGTTTTTGATTGACCCTTGTCAATGAGTTGTCCTACTACTCACCTCCCTTTCTATTGTCTCATGATTTTCTGAGTATCTGCAACTTTTTAAGTGAAACTTTTTTCAATAGCCTCCCTAGCCCACTATGTAAACCCTCTATCGTTAGAAATGGCCGTGGCGTCATCGAATTCTACATAATAATCAGGGTGAAATTAGTTTCGGCTTTAGCTGAACACATTTTCTATCACCCTGATCATTATGTATAATTCGATGATGCCATAGCCATTTCTAATGATAGAGGGTTTATACTGTGGGCTAAGGAGGCTATTGAAAAAAAAAACATATATTGCTAACAGCTCAATAAATAGAGATACGGGTAATTTGGATATTGATATATAACAGTCTTCTTAAAAGTGAACCAGTAGTTAATGAGGGTAAAAAGGTTTTATCACCTTATTATATATAATATTATATATAATAATATAATATATATAATATGGTGATTTATCAAAATCACCAGGGGACTGGATTAAATACAAGACCTGGGAGAATTGCAGCAATAGTAGCAAACAATAGGATTATTTCACAACAGAATAATTAACTTCTTGTTCATTTTATTTTATCCATTTGTTTTGGTGTTCTGATTGAAGCAACTCTATTAGCTTTTGTGACCTATAAAATCAGCAGAGACAGTTGTAGATATCGATTTTGGTTGTTTTTATTTCTTGATTTAGGATTTTATTTGTTTTTAGGCTATTTTAGTTTTTATCTTTTTTGTATCGGCGTTAAAGATACCTTGTTTTCATACAGGTGAAATATCCGCGCCGTTTTAGTTCTTTTCTTTCTACCGGCCGTAGTCCCGTTTGTTTGTTCATCGTTGAGGTTTCTCTTTTTGTTGCTTTTGTCAAATTCTTCTAAATTCAAATATACGATCGATATTCATGTGTGGGGGGAACTTTCTGCGGAGGGGGAGTTTTCCGCAGAAGGGGAATTCCACGGGGGAATATTCCTCGAATTTCATTTCTTTTAAGATTGCAGCACCGTAACGGGTAAGTAAGTAAGTAACAATGGGTTTATTTAAAAAAAAAAAAAAATATATATATACATCATCGATTCCCTGAAGCAATGCTTGTGCGGGAGAAAACCCACCTAATAAATCAAAAAACCAAGAAACCAAAAAAGAAAAAAAAAACAAAAAAGAAAAAAAAAAGAAATAGAAAAAAAAAAAAAAAAAAAACAAAATTAGAGCGCAAATTACCGGACCCCAAAACCAACGAACCACCAAAAAAAACCCCAAAAAAATAAAAAAATTATAATCATATTCAGCTGCAACTAAACCCTCCTCAAAAACAAAACTTAAGTGGCGTGGAATAATCCATTCAAAATATACACATCAAAACAATGGTTCTTTAGCGACTTACGAAAATCCTGCAAACCCCCAACATTCCTCAAATCCTCTAGTATAAGCTAGTATAATAATTAACAATAATTATTTTATAAGCCAAACAATGCCATACGATACAGCATTCGATAAAAACACTTCACGAGATAATTATTGTCTGTCCCAAGGCCCAATTAATATTTTCTTAGAAACTGACTTGAAATTTAGTGAGTAATAAAAGGATATGCTAAAACTGAACAGTTGTTTGATCTTATACGATTATAATTCGTTTGTTCTCAAGTTGAAGGTAGAAACAAATTTGTATATTCTACTTGCTTAAAAAAATTGTAATCAATTGGGTGACAAGCTTATGCAGTGTGCTCAGGCTTGTGCACTTTGAATATTATGCTTGTGTACATTAGACAAGCTTTATGTACTATCATCTGAAGATGACAATACATGACAGATGTGCTGATGATCTCTACCATTCCAGGAAGCAGTCCCCATAGTTTGCCTCTTTTCACTACCATTCAAAGTACTTTTAATATTGGGTGATTACGAATTTTCTATTTTCAGGTGTGAAAGAAGAAAGGTTGACTTCAAATTCAGCAATAGCAGATGATGCAGCTTATTTGGAAAGTCAGGCCGGTAGCTCACAGCTGGATAAGTTTACACATTGTCTTCTCGTCAAGTGTCCAATTGAGCTCCTGGAAATACTTTTGAATACCATGATTAGAGAACTTCAGATGTCTGGGAAACCCGGTAAGTTTCTCCCTTTTTTGGTGAATTTCTGTGAATAAAAAAATCCCTGGGATTGGTTTAAAGAAACCCCTCCTCTCCTTATATCAGTTTGCAGGATTCCTTCCTTCTACCTCCCTCTCCTTTTATACGACAAAAGCATTGTGGGATCACGTTCCAAAAGCAGTACGACTTTTTGGGAAAAAAAAACGGAAAAACACAAAATACAGGGGAGTTATATTTTAATCATATTGGTATTTCAGGGGGAGGGTTGGAGTTAGCGCCTCCGAATTTGTGCCCAGGCCTGAATATCAGCATCGGTCTGATTGTTGGTCCTTCATTTTGGAATAAGTGCTGAAAAGAACGTCATTATCATTAAAAAAAATTCTTGTTTTATTCGTAAGGGGTCAGGTAATGTCCTAAATGGCTCCTGTAGCTACCTGGCAGTGTATCCCTTGTAAGTTTTTTGAGGCTGTCGGTTTGAAATCCGATATGCAAACATCTACTTAACAGATCCTACTTGTTATAAACTCAAAAGATAAAGCTCTGTGATTATCAGTTTGATCCAGCTCCCTACATAATATTAAAAAGTAACAACCAGTAAATACCATTGCCTCCCTTAGAGCAAAAGTATATTAAGTGTATAAATTATTATTATATTATAAATTAATATTATTTAATGCCTCGAATTTTTCTTTAACCTTGGAGTTTTTTTAAAGTAAATCCTGGGATATTAAGGGTCTTTGGATTTTTTTCAAATTCCCAGCGATAGCCCTGCTGCCAATTGACTTCCTAATTAAGATTTAAACTCTTTAATAAAAAATTTAATTAGTCTAATAATATAAGACTAGCTAAAGAACCTGTTAGACGACGGACACGCACACAAAACGTTCTCTCCTGTGATCATTGGAAACCAACTAACTTTCATGTATCAGAGTGAATATTCTGATTCACTGTGATATATCAGAGTGATATATCACTATATATCAGATGATATATTGATATATCAGATGATATATTGATATATCAGATGTGGTATATCTGATATATCAGATGATATATTGATATATCAGATGTGATATATCTTATATATCAGAGTGAATATTCTGTATTAGTGGTGTATCAGTGTATGTGTGTATATCTGGAAAAAATACTCGCTTCAAGTACAATAACTAAAAGAGGTGTGATAACTTTTGTTTTGAAAATAATAGAGACAAAGTACATAGTCATCAGGGATTGGGTCACTTTGTTAAACAATCTATTTTTTGTGTTTCACAAAAAAAGACACTATTTAGTAACAAATTAATTAATTTTTTGTAACAAAGAACTATTATCCCCCCCCCCGCTCTTGCTAAAATTCTGGGATAGAAAAAAAAAACAATATAAAAAATTTATAATTTGAAAGTTGTGGTAGAATTTGACATGATGGACTTGTTGCTATCTTGGAAAGTAATTGATTTAGTTGAATAAGACTTTCAGGAATGTAGACATAGTCTACATTATGTTCTAAGAAGTTCTTTTGAAGCATCTACCTCCACCTCCTCCCCCTTCAAAGGGTTCTGACCTTTGATGTTGTTTTGTGCTTTGAAAGTGAAACTTTAAGAAAAAGATGTTTAGTCACACAAGAGCTTTGTATATTCACACAATTAATTTGTGTGACTAATTTATATTGTGTGTTATTGTTATTTATATTGTGTGTTATTTAATTTAAATTATATTGTGTGACTAATTTGTAATTAGTCACACAAGAGCCCCAGTACTTTGTAAAATCCCGATTAATAAGGTTTTAAGAATTTGGAAAAAATGCGTCGTAAATATGAAAAATAGTCCCAATAGGCTTTAAAGCCGTGCTTAAATTATTGAAGTGGTATTTCGAAGCACAGCAACATTACTCTTTCTTTTATGCTTTTCTCTATTAGCTCTTCTCTGTTGTTCTTTTCCGTTGTTGTTGATATGAACAAATTCGCTTATTACTTTTCCTATTTTTGATGGTTACATACAAAAGTGCTTCTTCTGTGTTAGTGGTGTATTAGGTGTATCAGTGAATATCTGAAAAAAAAAACTCGCTTCATCTATGATAAATAAAAGATATATGAAAAGAGTATGTTAAGTTTTGTTTTGAAAATAATAGGGACAAAGTCCATAGGTCACTTTGTTAAACCATTTTTTTGTTCATATAAAAACAGTATTTAGGAATCAAATTACTTTTTTGTAACAAAGAACTATTCCTCTCCCCTTTTCTCTCATAAAGCCCCTTTCTACTCAACTCCTCTTTTCTACTCAAATCATTGTAGTTGTGTTTCAAAGCCTAGAGTCACAGAAAAAAATTCGAACCAAAATTAAGTAATTTTTTTTCCAGAGTTAAGACATATTTAAGACCTATCTTCCTTATAATCTTATAAGCCTTAGAAATAAGGAAGAGGTTGAGACAGGATCTTGAAAATACCTTCCAAGGATATAATTTGGGATACAATTTTTATATATTTTTTTTCACGATTTTAGAGATGGTAAAAGTACATCGCCTAGAATAAGCACGACAAAAGTCTTTTAAAAAGCTACTGCTTCCTTTTTCGCATATCCTCTCTGAATTTTTAGGTCTCTCAAATTATTTTCAGTCATGTTATAATTATAATATAAAAATATCAAATTAATCATTAAAAATTTCAATAAAAAAAGTTTCAAATAAAAGTTTCAAAGCTTAGGTTTCACTTGTTCGCCGCCTGTAAGTCCAACCAAATTCAGTCTCAAATTTCGCATACAAATCCAGTGGAATTGTCCGTCACGCGACAACCCAAATTCAATCCAATCTTTCATCCCTTAATTCTATGACTATCTACCTTAGATCTGCCCTAGGAATGACCCATGGATGGATGATAGATAGACTTATCTATTAACAAATGAAATTATATCATTTTTATACAATCCTAAAAAGGGCTTATCCCAGATTTGCGTCTCAATTACTCAAACTATCTGTCTTGGCTTTTTCTACAATTAGCCATGTCTTGATGCCTACTGAAAATACTTCATTTTAATTCAAAATCAATGGACTCGGACTATTTGAAACAAACCAATAAGTTTCAAATAAAAAAAAACTAAAATCGTAAACTTCAAAATATTATGATAATGAAACAACAAATTTATATTCACGAAATGCAGTTGAATGCTCGTCCGGAGTTAGTTCCCATGCAAATTGGCGCATGAAGAACGACCTCCACGTGCCTCTGGATACCTGGCTAGCCACCAGAGAACCAAATGCATCTAGGGACGGTTGGGTTGGCAGCCCTCCTCCCGAAACTTCTATTGCTACGAATGGAACCAGAAATTCAGCCTCGGTTATATCATCTCAAACCCCGTATCGACCTCGGACCGCCCAAGGAAAATCCCTTCTGAAAATCGTTGACCAAGGTGGCACCAATGTGGCCACCTGGAACGTCCTGACGCTGAACCACCCTGGTTCGAATCTTCTTTTAGCAAAAGAACTAAAAAATTATAAAGTCACAAGAGCTGGAGTCGGCAAAACACACTTCCCTTGACCTGGTAAAGAGGACATAAGTGAAGGACACTCAGTACTTTGGTCTGGCGGTAGCCAAAGATGAGGAGGCGTTGGCCTAGTAATGAACAGTGCTTCAAGTAGGGCCCTCCTGTCATTCAAACCAGTATCGCCTAGACTCCTGACCGCAAGACTGGATGGGAAGCACGGCAAAATAACTGTCATTACGTGCTATGCCCCCACAAACGACGCTGATGAAGAAGACAAAGACGATTTCTATAACCTGCTTAGTTCTGAACTATCTTCTGTACCTCCCCATGACTACCTCCTCCTCCTAGGAGACTTGAATGCAAGTATTTCAAACGAATCAGGCCTGTGGGATCTCGCTGTTGGAACTGTTACAGTGGATAGCCTAAACGATAATGGAGAGAGGTTGCTGAATTGTTGTCTGGCCCACAATCTAACGATTGCGAACACATGGTTCCAGAGACCAAATATAGCCAAGTACACCTGGTATAGCAATGATGGATCAACAAAGAAGATGCTCGACTACATCATCGTACGTCGACGATGGCTGTTGTCTGTCCAGAATTGCCGCACCTACCATGGCGCCGAGCTCGGGAACACCGACCACCGGCTGGTTGCAGCCAAAATTAAGCTCCACCTCAAAGCTATGAAGAACAGCCAGTCTTCTCGGAAAATTGATGCCGGTCGCATCCAACAGGACCCCGCTCTGGCTGAGCGGTACCATGTGGAGATATCCAACAGATTTGACGTCCTTGGCCAATGCGATGATAGTGAATTTGCATGGAAGTCCTTCAAAGAGAACACTCTTGCGGCAGCAACTGACGTTGTTGGAATGAGGCAACGGAAGAAAAAGGACTGGATCAGTAATCACTCCCTTGCCATCATAGAGCTCAGGCGAGAAGCACGTCTTGGCGGGGACATGACTACATACAGACTGCTAAACAAAGAGCGCAATTCCATGTTGCATAAAGACCGCAAGGCTTTTATTGACAGCAAGGCATCCGAACTGCAAGAGGCCGCCAAGAAAAAGGACAGTGGAGCCACCTACAAGATTCTTCGTGAGCTGTCAGGTCAGCACACTCAAACTACGCCATACCTTCGAAGCGCTAGCGGTGAGAATATATACGACCAATCACAATGCCTCCGCCAGTGGGAGGACCACTTTGAGAAGCTGCTCAACTCAGATCCACCAGACAAGACGGACCATGAGCTAGCAGCTGCTGCGGCTACTACCATACCTGCTCCTGATGGTCCTGAATTTACAGCGGAGAAGATAAAAGCTGCCACCCACAAGCTAAAGAATAACAAAGCGCCAGGAATATGTGGCCTAACATCGGAATTCCTTAAAAATGGGGGTCCAGCCATGATCCTCTGGCTACAAATGCTGTTTAACCTTGTGTGGCACTCTGAAAAAATCCCCTCAGACTGGAAGAAGGGCCTACTTGTGCCAATCTACAAGAGGAAGGGGAGCAAAGCAGAATGTATAAATTATCGTGGCATAACTTTACTCTCAGGTCCTAGAAAGCTCTTCGCTATGCTGCGTCTCAAACGGGCAACAAGAGACCCCCATGCCCTGCGTCACCCCCAGCAAGCTGGCTTCATGCCAGGCAGGTCCACCACCGAGCAAATCCATACGATTAGACAAATAGTAGAGAAAACTCGTGATTATAAGAGGAAGGCGTACATTGCCTTTGTCAATTTTCGATCTACCTTCGACACTGTCGATAGGGAGTCACTAGGGCTAATGCTCCATTCTGCTGGCGTACCCACGAAAATAGTCCGTCTCCTCAAAGAACTGTATAATAACACTGAAAGTGCGGTGATTGTAAATGGACGGCCTTCTGGATATTTCAAAATTAAAAATGGTGTCCGACAAGGATGTGCCGCTGCACCTGAGCTCTTTAACTGTGTAATAGACCACATCCTGAAGAAAACACAGAAGGTGCAGCCGTTTGGCATAGGCTTTGCTGGAAGAGTTCTTTCAGACGTCGACTTTGCCGACGACGTGGCGCTAATATGCGAAAACATTAGTGACCTCAAAACTACACTGGAAACACTGGCCTCTGCCACTGAGAAATTTGGTCTGAAAATATATTGGTCGAAGACCAAGATAATGCCCGTTGAGAAAACGCCGTCCAACCCCCTGTCATCTGTGGAAATTTGTGGCCAGACTGTAGAGGTAGTCAAGCAGTTTACCTACCTTGGTTCAATTGTCTGCTCAAACGGACGCCTAGATGCCAAAATATCAGCAAGAGCGGCAAAAGCAAACTCTGTCTTCGGTCGCTTTCTAAAAACAGTCTTCCATAAACCCCAGATCAGCCGTCTCACCAAAGCACGAATATACTCTGCTTCGGTTGCCAGCATTATGCTCTATTCTGCTGAGACTTGGTCGCTGACTCAGACACAGACGCTGAAGGTAGATGCCATCCAGACGAAACACCTCCGAAAAATAGAACGCTCCCGATGGCCCGACAGGGTACGAAATTCAGAAATCCTCAGGTCCTTCAAACTCCCACCCCTGTCCGAGCAGCTTGAGTCTCGGTCGCTGCGTTGGTATGGTCATCTGCTCCGTCTGCCTGCTCAAACACCCGCCCGGCTCATCTTCGATTTCGACCCAGCTGCAAACGGCTGGAGGCGTCCTAGGGGAAGACCACGCACCAGATGGGCGGACGTCATCCGTGATCGGCTCGCCTCCAGAAACATCAACCCGGCTGAAGTGACAACCCTCTCCCTGAACCGACCACTCTGGAGAAGACTGATGGCGCTGACGACTGGTTCCCTCTACGCTGGCGACGCTGCCGAGCAAGAGCTTTAAGTAAGTAAGTAAGTAAGTAAATGCAGTTGAATATATGGCTGAACACATAAAATTGACATTCATGGTTTTAATTATGTAATTATGTTGTAATTATGTAAAATTATGTAATTATGTAAAATTATGTAATTATATAAAAATTCGACAAATCCTTTGATAAAGCACGTACTGCGAATTTATTTCGAATGGTGGAATAATATTTAGGAACAGGGCTAAAAAAAAAACTGTAAAAGTCGAATTATTTGGAAAATATAAGAAATTATTAGATCTGTATTCACCTATGTAAAAGAAGACACCATCCTCCTTCCAAATAGTCATCATCTGGTCCCTGCCTCCTCAAGACTTACATTTGTGTTCAAATATGTCAAGAAGACACCCCCTCCTTTGAAAAAGATCCTGTTATCCCTGCCTCCTCTAGACTTGGATCTTTATTCTCCTATTTATAAGAAAATAACCTCTCCTTCTGAAAAATAATACTTATTATTGTGTTCCATTTTTTAGAAGAGAAAACTGAAGCAAGAAATATTGTTCGCCGATTTGTTGGAAGTGTTGTCCGTGTTTTTGTCATCTATAGCATTGAATTGGCCCCCGTTGCTGGAAAGAAAAAAGGGAGTTCTTCTGGTATTTCTCAACCATTGATGAAATGTAGACGTGTTTTCCAATCACTGGCTGCCCTGAGCATTGAGTCTTTGTGTGAGGCAGTCGATTCTTTAATAGCTCCCGTGAGAATGGGCGTGGTCAGACCAACTTTACCCTTTCCATTGACCAATTCGAATGCTGAAGCAATACAGGTAAGTCTCTTTTTTTTTTATAGTGGGCATTTATGATTATAATATGCTACCACAAAGAAATACAGAGTTCGCCTGTAAAAAATCTTGTAACTCAAATTTTGTGTCCTTTAACTGGGTTAAAATTTAAACAGAAGACCAATTAGGCGTTAAAAGGGTGGGGCCATTGAGATGGCTTTCTGGGATACGCTAAGGATTAATATGATTGGCTGATGCGCCACTGAGGGAAATCAATCAGATGTTTTAACAACGGAATTATAGTGGTCATCTTTCTTTATCTCTTTATCGCTTCGAAGAGGATTATTACTTTTATTATTATCATTATTGGTTTAAAAATGCTGTTTATGGTTATCTCCTAAACTCGGTCGACCAGAGGTATCTGGGATAGAGATGTCTGTAATATTTAAGATTTCTTATAATTCAAAAGACAATCTCTGCTCTTTTTACTAATAATTGTTGACAGCTCAATTTTGTTTTTGCTCTGTAAAGCTTAATCTGTTTTTGGTTCATTACCTTCAAATGTTATCAAGATTGATTTTCGATGTCATGTCTCTCTGTTCCTAGAATTTCTTTTCAAAGTACGGATCGAGCACCAGAATATTCTGTCTCCATTTTTTGGTCAAGAAGAGTTAGTTCGAGTCTCTGGTTCTAGATTTGCAAATGTGTCTTAAGAGGGAAAAATACTTTGAAATAAAAAGTATTGGACAGAAGAGAAGCTCATCTGGAAAAAAGATCTAAGGGTTTTTTTCTCTCCTGTGAAATTATAAAAAATTAGATTCGCTTTTTTTGATACCCAAGACAAATTTGTACAACTCAACTATCACTAGTCGGTTGATGCAAAAAGAAAAACATAAACAAAAAAGAAACATGAAAAATTCCTAATTGAATTTCGCATTATATAAAATTTATATACAAAATTCCCCTATTTTGTAGAAGTACTTTTAGTGTTGATTAAAAGATTATTTTCATGTTGTTGCCTGCACAGGAGAGGTGGTCATTTAAAAAAATAAAACTTGTCATAATTGAGAATAATGATTTTAAAATACATTTTTAATATATATTTTAGTACGTGTTTGTTGTAAAAGTAAGCGGTGCTGTCCTTTTGCTATGAAATGTAATACAAACGTTAAATTTCATTTTTTTTTTATTATGCTATTTGTATAGATTTAAATAATCTTTCTTTTCTTTCTTGTTTGTTAGCCATTTTGTGCGAGGCATCTAACCTAATGAGAACAATTTTAGATTTTTGGCTTTTTTTTGAAAATTTCACCTTTTTTGGTTTGAGAAATTCAGGCTTTTTAGACTGATTCAATGTGCGTTAATTCCAATTGTTCTAAAATAGCTAATTTTCTTTTATTATCTGTCTTTATAATTTTCTAGGGGACTGAAGAATTATTTTCTATCGACCCTCTCTACAGAACTGGGCAGGGAGATGAAATTCCCTCGGACTCTGAATTGCCACCTTCGCAGTCAAGAGGAGGAGCACCGTCGGACGTACAAAGCCTACATCAAGATTTACATGAAGACCTTGAACCCATGGAAGTGGAAGATCATGAAACAAGTGACAGAGAAGATGGAGGGGATAGAGGTGATGACGAGGACGGAAATCCTGATCGTCAAAGAGGAAATGATTCTGATATGGATTTAGATTTGTTGGCCGCCGAGACGGAAAGTGAAAGCGAGGATGGGGACAATCAAAGTACTCATACTCAAGACAATGTGTCTATTCAAAGGAGCGTTCAGACTGGAGCAACTGCTGGATCGGATGCTGGGACTGGTAAGTTTCTTACTATTGAATATAAAACGGTTATTGCTTAATGTATTTAAATATAGTAAGATTGAGGAGAGAAATGGTCTTGTTTGGCTAAATGCCGCAGTTACTGCGTTTTGGCAGTAGGTTGAAGAAAGTCAAAAGCATGGGTAGGTAGGATACGGGATTTCATTTTTAACATATTTCTGGCGTGTCATTGGACTGGCGAATCCATTGTTATTGCAGGTTTAGATGTAAGTCGAGTGTTTGACTCTGGTCTTCATAGCCGTCTGCTGTGGATTTCATATAATGGGAGTCTTGGCAAGTCGATAGTCCTTGTTTCCCGTAGTTTGTAGTGAAAACTTAAGGTGAAGACTAAGATTGGTCCTCTGAGTGGGATGAAAATATCCTCTACTGCTATCCAGGTCCAAAGAGGGATCTCTCAAAGAGCTGTCTTTTCACCGTCTTTTTAGAATACTTCTTTTACTACTAATAACAGCTCACTGCAGCACCAAGCCGCCTGAGGCGAACATAGCTAAGCACGCTCCTCCTCTATCCCAATTTATTCAATCCCCCTCTTTACCCCTCCCAGGAAGTTCTCATTACCCTTAAATCTTTCTGGGAACACGTCTAGCAAATCCTTCTCCGTCTTTTGGAGCAGCCACGTTTTAGAACCATACTTGGCTAGTCAACATTTTAACTTCCAATATGCTAGTCTTGGTTTGCACACTTACCTTCCCATTCTTCCAGACTTTTTTCAACTGTAAAAAAAAAAAAAAAAAAAAAAAAAAAAAAAAAAAAAAAAAAAACACCTTGGGCCTTGACTATTCTACTTTTAACATCTTCACTACACACACCCTCTTTACTAATAATACGACGTAGGTAGGCGAAGCTGTCCACTTGATTGATCTTCTTTCTAGCTGTCCTTTTTAGAAATTATTTAAAAAAAAAGCTTTTTCCACAACATAAGTTTTTAAAAAAAAAAGTAAAGAACTTCATTAAACCAAAAATGAAAAAAAAAGAATCAAATAATCTACCAAGCATATAACTACCACAAATCAGTATCACTAAATAAATGAAACCCAAAACAAACAGAATTGAAAATAAATAACAAAGTCAAACTCAAAACGAGCAGAAATTAATATGAGTAGGTTTCTAAACCCCTATGCTTTCTAAAAGCAGAATATGATTTGTATTTCACTGTAAAAAATTCAAATGAATTTACTGAAAATTTTGTGCATTGTCAGTTTAATATACATATGCTGATATTTATTCCTTAAAATTTTGATCAATTTTTCATTTCTTAAAGTTATAAAAGGGAAAACAATTAAAAGAATTTTTTTGTAAATTACAAATTATATTCTGGCTTTTAGGAAGCATAGGGGTTTAGAAACCTACTCCTATTAATTTCTGCTCGTTTTGAGTTTGACTGCTATTCATTTTAATTTCTGTTTAAGGGGGGGGGGGGGTAAAAACCCCCCCCCCCCCCTGTGTGAGGGGGTTAATTGCCCTCCAATCACTTTTGACTATTAAAAAGGGCACTAGCCCTTTCGATTTCCAATCATATGAGCCCTTTTTGTAGGTTCTACGACAACGCTTTCTATAAAAATCCTTACATGCCCCCAGGGCATAACTTACAACCCTTGCCCTGAGGGCTCTGATACCGTTATCATCATCAAAGACCTAATTTCCAGAACTTTCAACTACGTTGAATAAAATGGCTATCTCAAAATTGATTGGATGTGTTTGAGGAAATGGTGGGCATGAGAGGTTGGTTAGCTGCCCTCCAATCACTTTCAACTATTAAAAAGGGCACTAGCCCTTTCAAGTTCCAATCAAATGAGCCTTTTTAGAAGTTTCTATGACAACGCTTTCTATGAAAACCTTATATGCCCCCGGGGCATAACTTACAATCCTTGCCCTGAGGGTTGTGGGGGGAGTGTCCTCCTCAAAGAAATTGTTTATGGATCTTTCAACTACGTTGAACGAAATGGCTATCTCCAAATTTTGATTGGATGTGTTTGGGGAAATGGTGGGCATGAGAAGGGGGTTAGTTGCCCTCCAGCCATTTTCTACTATTAAAAAGGGCACTAGCACTTTCAATTTACAATCAAATGAGCCCTTTTTGAAGTTTCTACGACAGGCCATAAATTACAACCCTTGCCCTGAGGGCTCTGAGATCGTTATCATACTCAAAGACCTAATTTCTAGAACTTTCAAATGCGTTGAACAAAATTGCTTTCTCAAAATTTTGATTGTATGTGTTTGGGGAAATGGTGGAGATGAGAGGGGGGTTAGTGGTCTAAAAGATAAAAAAAAGCACCATGGTCTAAAAGATAAAAAAAAAAATACATTGTGTCAACATCGTTCTTTACTTAGGTAGCGCTATTGCGCTGCCTTTGAAACAATTTAATTTAAGTCTATTGCTTGGCTAAACTTATTTCGATAAATAAAAGTTCAAATAGGGATAAAATCCTTTTAATAGACAGTGATGAATTTCACAAAAATACTAGATATTTCGGTCACATATGCAGTGACCGTATTAATAGTAATACTAAACTAAAATAATTAAAAACAATAATTTATAAACAAAATAAAATAAACTACATATTGTTTAATAATCTTATTATTTCCAAAGCAAAAACGGAAGCGAGTCTCTTTGACCTTCTTGGATCTGGTTCGTTAGCATTGAATGAATTTGCACTTGGACTGAGGTTAATCGCATTGGGTGAATTGAACTTAACTGAATAAAGTTAACCGAATTAAGTGGTTTTGTTTACCATTTTGAAAAGAATTTTGTGACGTTGAAAAGTTCGTATGAGAAAATTGGCCTCTATTTCAATGAGACTATAACTCAGTGTCTTGTTTTCAATCGTAATGGAAATGATCCATCACCGGAAGTAAGACTCAGTGATAATATGGTAAAACCTTCATCAGTATAGCATATCTAGTGTAGTATATATACAGTATAGTATATATCTAGTATAGAATATATGATTGGTAGTAGGTCTGTCTACTAATTGTGACGTTAAGTCTATACCTACTTTTTAACTAGATGACTTTGCTAGCAAAGCCTAAAAAGCTTACAGTATGCTTGCATACTCGAAAGCTTCATCCAGTCGAGGAGTTCGGGCTTATCTGTTTTTGGCAATGATTACATTTTTCTATTTGCTACTGAGTACATTACTTTTTTCTTTATAATAATTTGTGTTTAACTGTATTTTATTTACTTAAGATCTACATTACCTGAAAAGGATAACTTACGATTTTCTATTTTGACCAGACTGGTCTCATGATATCACAATCTAGTCTCTGTCATATCAAAGTTGCACCTAAGATTATTTTGTTTTTAGTAATCACAAATTGAGCTAACGTTTTTTGTAAAAGTAATCACAAAAAAAACTGTCCAGTTTTTTGTAAAAGTAAGTAACGTTTTTTGTAAAAGTAAATCACAAATTGAGTAATCACAAAGTAATCACAAACAAATTTGTTTGTCCTCTTACAAACAAACATAACATATATTTTCTTTTCGTGTGTTTTATCAAATTTGTTATGCTCTTCTTCTTTTTGGGCTCTTTATTTTACGGCTTCTCTGATATTTTAGGCGTTGCCTCCCTAGCATTATTCAGTGAAGATGATAGTGGGGAATCTAGCGCAGTAGAAACGGAAGTTTCGGATAACGGAGATAGTGATGATAATAATGACGAAGATACCTCTATGGTGGAGGAACAGCTTGAAAGAAGAGTACCTACAACGTCATCTAACCTGAGAAGCTCTTTAGCGCCGTCTATTCAATGGGCTGTTAGACCTAATGGTCAAGAGGCTGGCACAAGTGCTGGAGCACCACCTACTGGTTCAGTGCCTACTAGCGGTGCTAGATCAGGTATTAATCATTGTGATTTAATTTCAAATGAAAAGGGTATGAGAAACTGATACGAGAATAAAATCAAATAATCTAAAATGAACTCAATTGAGCTTAAAACTACAAATTTAGGCTTGAAAAAACATGGGCATAAAACTAAAAAAAAATACAAGGTCCACTGACGTTACCGGCAACGTTACCGAGTAGAGCTAAGTAAAAATTCTAAGCGAAGTTTAACCCTGACTTGTTAAAACTTTGATATCAATAAAGTTATTCAATTGATTAAATTAAAAGTATGTTTGGATCCAAACTGAACTTTTCTGAAATTAAGTAGATTCTTATTGAATATTTAATTTATTGAGTATAAAATAGCTTTGACTTATTCAATGTAAATAATTTTTTATTGAATATAGAACAGTTTAGGCTAAGTTAGCATGCAGAACATTGGCTGACTGAGCATTGACTTGAGCTGATGATTGAACTGATTGAACAACAACGTTCCTATTGTGGCAGGTGGCTTTAGTCAGTTGCTGTACTCGAATTTGTCATATAAATAGATAGACAGAATATGTGTTCGTATATGTTTAGTCTAAGCATGTGAAATATACCGTGCAATCTAAATGTTATTAGCTCAAGAATATTTAAATGCATAGCAGTCGTTTTATAAAAATAATTTGCATTTAAGAAAATACCGCTATCTGCTTAACCAAGACACTACTGTCCCTGGATTCACCTGGCAACATTGCCCCATTTTAAATGTATCACTTGTTTTATTTCAAACTATCAGTGTTCTCCAAACTGTTTTGTTTGGGTATGGTTTGACCCATTAGAAAAACAATAAAATTCCGTGTAGTGCACCAAGAAAACACTGCATGTGATTCCAGGGTTTGAGGATCTTTGAGATCAGTGATCTCTAAACGATTATGTTAGGGCCCGGTTCGACCAATGAAATAAATTCATAGATCCAATTTTGTGTTTTGTTCCGAGAAAATTTTCCATCTGAATACAGGACTCGGTTTTTGTGTATATGCGTGTACATAGATCCCAACGTGTTTTAACAGACCAAACATCCATAGTGATGCATGTTCTATCGTGTTTCAGTAATACTGTTTGTGAGATCTTAAGAGAGAATTACTCCTATTCCCTCGTGAGTACAACCATGAAAAAAGCCAACCACAACCTCAACCCCAATCTCAACCTCCTTCCGTAAAAACATTCTAAGAAAGCTTAAAGAGCAATAAAACCTTCCATCTGAATGCAGAGTTTGTTTTTCCTGCGTTTATGTTTGCGTGTGTCTGTGTAGGCTTATTTTTGGGGGGGTTTTGATTAACACAAAAAGTGTGTTTCGTATGGACTAGGCTTTGGACTTGATAGATTTTGAAGATTTTGGACTGGAAAAGTTGCTTTAAGATAAAACGATATATTTTATTAAAAATTAAACTTTCGTGCAGTCGAAAAGGGTAATAAGAAGGAATAAGTTTGACACTTATTTAAATATTTATTATATATTATTACAATTTTGTAATATTTATATAATATCACTATAATATTATTATATTGGTTATAATTATTAAAGAAAGCTGGCTTCTTGGGGGGATTATTAATAACTATTCTTTGTATTTTGATTATCTTTCTTTGTGAAAAAAAAAATAAAAAAATAAAAATAGAATAAAATCACGAAAAAGAAAAATGCGTACACATCAGTGCTGCCCATGCAAAAAGTGATTTTCCTTGTTTTCAAGGTGGTAGGGTGTAATTTTCCTATATGGGATTTTCAACAATGGCAATTCCAACAGTGCGGTTTTCATTTCGATCCGACACCATTTTTGAGGGTTTTCAGGCTATCCTCATAAATTAGTTTTTGAATTAAACTTTTACCATTAAGATTAAAAAAAGAAGTTTCCATTCTTGAATCAGTTTCAAATGATATTTTTTATCACTTGACAGTTTCTTTTTTCAAAAAGTGTTTAAAATTTTTGGTTACTATGGGCTGAATTTCGTTCTTTACTAGGTTAAAAAGCAAATGCAGCAACCATGATATGTAAGGACTTTCTTTTAAAATAAATGGGCCTTGTATTGCCTAAGAACTAATTAATAAGTGATGCTAATTAAAAGACTACTTTCATAATTATTACAGTAATTACAATTGTTGCAGAAGACAAACTTCAGAAAATGACTTTTAGTAACACTAAAAATATTCAATAGATAAAAATTTAATCCTTAAGTTTTCCTTTCAGGGACAAGTAGTGGCTTAATCTATATGGATCCGCTGAGTGTTCGCAGGCCCGTGCCGCCACCTAGTGGATCTGTCCAGGATCCCACTATATCAACAACAGCTGTTTGCCTGTCAAGAGCTTTTGGTCTAGTTATCCGTCAGATAGCTGATATCCTCGCTGGTTTGCCATATTATCGTTTGCCAGATTATCCCTCGTTGGAATCATCAGCCTGTGGTGTAAGAAGCCTTGAACTGACTCTCCAGGAAATGATCGACTTACAGGTTAGATCGGCCATCGTATTTTTCATTAAAAAAAAGGAGTTCTGAATTACTTGCATCTATTGGGTTTCTCAATCTATTGGAGAGTTATTTAGATTCGGGTATACTTTCTACTTTTCACTTTCTACGGTTTCACTCCTAGAAAAGTGTCAAAAAGTGAACAATTTTTCGCTATTAATTGTAGGAGCTAGATGAGAGCAAGGGTAATGGGAAATTGAGGAAGTGTGGTCATCCTTTTTTTTGGTGGGGGGGATAACAATTGGGGTTAGTTTGAGGAGCCAAATTACAGAAAGAGGTTGGACTGGATCTGAGGGTAAGAGAATAGCGAGAGGCTCCCCGGGATCCAACAACCTTGACAGGGATCACTGGGGGAATGCTGATAATCAGTTAAAAAGGTGTTACGCGATGAGTCACGATGGAAACAGAAATTTAGTTCTGTCGGAAAATTCTGTGTGTGAAAGACGATGCCTTGCCTTTTTTATTTAGAATGGTAGTCGATACTCATCCCCTCCCTTCAAGTATCCGAGTTATATTATATTTGTCCAATATTTTCTGTATTAGCTGCTAGCTTTGACCCGTTTGCGCTCCCTCCCTTTCCTTCCCAAACATATAATATATAGACAGATATATAGACTATATAGTCTGTATATATAGGTTATATATATAGACTATAATATAGACAGAGAGTACGAATGAGGCATCGGTGTTTTAAGATACGGGATTTTACTATTGAAGGTTAATTTCTACCCAGAACTATGATATTACTTAGACTTTCTTGGAAAGGCAGCTAATCTTTTTTTAAACTAGGAACATTGACCTTTCTTTGACAAATTTCAATTAATTCTAAACTTACTTTCAACCTAAAAAACCATGTGCACCGAATTTCGAAAATGAAGTTCTGTAGATGGATTGCACTGAATTTCAACTAATGGTGGTACAATTATCGTCTTTGGTGTTACAATTAACTCCTGGATGCTGAAAACCCTAGCTACGCCTCTAGTTGTTAGTGGCCAACTGGATTTTCTATATAGAGTGTCATAGTAGCAGTGATCATTCATATTCCTGTGCATATTGTTTATTTACTATTATACAGTTTTAGTCGTATTCCAGTTCAATGTTAGTGCTACGCTGACCCTGAACGAATATACTTTTTCCCCCCAATAATTATTACAAAAATAAATTGCTTTAAGTATAAAATATATGTATTTGACAAAGAAGAATTTAAATAGTTTTCATTACTGAAATTGAAATCTTAATAACTAAAATTAAAGATTAATATTTAAAATTTGCAAGTTTGCTGACGAAAAAAATATACACGTTTGACACCAGGCTTCTTTTTTTTCCAGAGGCTACTTGCGAATCGCTTAAAAGACACTTGGGACTGGCTTGTAGCTGTAATGGATTCTACAGAAGCGCAGTTAAGATTTGGCACCGCCTTAAGCAATGCAGCAGGCCTTACAGGAGCTTCTCAGCTAAGGGCGCAAAGGGCTCGATTCCAGAGCGTTCCCTCAGCAATACCAACCCTTGGAGCACCGGCTCGGGATACATTAGCAGATCCGTTTTCAGTGCGGCGTGACTTCCTCTCTTATTGTCTGTCTCTCATGAGATCCCAGTCTTCAGAGCATGCAGATGCGCTGCCAGTTTTGGATGTGTCATCTCTAAAGCATATTGCGTATGTATTTGATGCCCTGATTTATTATATGAGATCTGGGGTTGATGTTCAGAGCGAGGGAGCAAACGAGCCAGGATGTGAAGAACTTTATGTGGATTCTTGGGTTGAGCAGGTAATTTAACATTTTAACAATAATTGAAACATCAACGTTTTTTATTCTTAAGTATTCGATGCTGTGGTTTATTTTTTGATAAATAGGGTTGATGTTAAAGAGTGATGTTTTCAATGTAAAAGAAGAGTTGGATAGGAAATATTTCATATCAGTAATAGGTAATAGCTCAAATACAAAATTACAGAATTGAATAGGTCTATACAGCCATACTATTCAATTAACTTATCAATTACTCGCTCCAAAAAAATTACTGAAAATATTATCTATTTAATGGAAAACTTATGGCATAAAAAGACAGGACATACAAAAAAAGGGAATGCAGAAACAAAATAATGAGAGTGAACAACAAGAGAAAATAAACTAAAAATAGAATGTACCATAGGAGAAGTGGGCCTAACTCGCGACCAGCTACTTTTTTGTTATATTTTTCAATAATTCATGAGATGGGATAGTGTCGGGTCTGCAATTTTCTGTTCTTCAACTACTGAAGTATAAAACCCGGCCAGGGTTGTAAACGTAGTAAACAGGAACGTTTTTTGTTGTTGTTGTTGAAAAGCTAGCATTTGTTCTTTTTTTCTTAACGAATCGCCATCTCTATGTTAATTATTGATGTATCTAATTAATAAAATAACCCTATTTTGTTCTTTAAAGCAATAATTCTAATCAATAAATAAATCTGTTTGATAAATTTTTGATTTCATTTGATGGCAGACATTTTTAATATTACCATTTGAAGTGTCGATTGGTATACTGGCAACTTTGGATGAACACAAGGTCCTTCGTTGAAAATCTTATCGTTATTGGGGCTGATGCAATTGATCTTAAATTGTCGGCTGGCCGAATAACCGATACATTTCTCACTTAAGTTGTAATAATAATGAAATCTAAATCTCGAATGTTGTTTAGAGTTCTAGTAAAGTTCATATTGTTGTAATCATGGCCACGCTAGATATGTAACCAGCTTAGCAAAAAATGTCAGGACCTCCTCAGAATCAGTTGTTCAAGCTTTGTCCAATAGTACAAGCCAAGAGAATAGTCAAAATGGAGCTAAAAAGTGTCACTATAAGAAATACCCCGTATTTTTGATGAAATCTAAGAAGAACTTAACATATTGCAGATTTACATATTTTGAACCAGTTTTATAAACTATGCCACTATGCCACATGCCATCCCTTTTAAATTACCACAGCAAGACTCCATAAAAATAAATTTCGGTCTTAGTACTATCAATGAGAAAAAGAGTGATTACTTCACTATAGCTCTATGGTAAAAACTGGGCTTTAGTTTTTGTTGGTTTATATTTGTGACGCAGCCAAACATATTTTTTTTGTTTCTGGAGAGACAAACAATCCTGCCTTTCAAAGATCTGATTGGTTTTTTGAACCGTCTGTGGTCAACTTTTGTGCCAATAAAGATCTTCCTGGGCTACTATTCTACTTCTAATGTAATTAAGAACGCCGACCACTTTTCCTTGCCAAGACCAAAATTAAACAAGTTTGTCACTGTTCCTTTTTATTCCTTTCGTGCTTAATTTTTTTTAGGCGTTTAACACGGGTAGCCTATTTATAAAATATACACTTAGACACATATTTCCTCAACCTACATCTCCCCCTCCTCCCATCTAGGTCAGTGTTGTTAATTGCCACTACAAATTTGTAATTTTTCACTTCTTCTTTTTTCTTCTTTTCTTTTTTTGTATTCTTGTGTATATTCATGCCTTTGACTTTTATCTGTTTTACCTTTTGCCTTTGACCTTTATCTATTTATTTATTAGGACGAAAATGAGAACGCCGATTTAGATGATGAAGTCAGTCACGCTTTTGAAAGCGAGCGGGAAGATGACAACCGTGGTAAGAAACACGCTTTCTTCCGTCGATCTGAGTCAACACTCTGCTTAGGCTGTTCAGCACAAGACCCCATAAAAACCCCAATGATAGAGGCTCTCCCATTAGCTGAGCAGCCGCAGCTTCTCCATCCTGGTTGCCGGCGAGAAGAATTGTTTGGAACACCGGTGCAGTCAGTGGCCACTGCCTGGATTGACCCAGGTGGCTCTCGTTTGGATGCAGCACCTGTTAAACTGGGACTTTCTCGGTTTGAAGCCGAGAAGGCAGATGATGGTTTTGGTGGAACACCCACGAGACCTCCCCCTCCTTATCCAGGTTAGTGCTCTCAATTGCCACTGTAAATTTGCAGTTTTTCAATTTATTTTATTCGTTTTAATAGAGAGTAAATAGTTAATGGTGGTTTTAGTACTAAGTCCCAGAAGCTAATTAACGTAAAGTAGGCCATCGTATAATACCTACAGTTAAAATTAGAGCTGGGTGTAGGAGAAAGGAGTAGTGTTGACAAAGGCGTCGATGGAACGGAACATAGTGGTAACTCCTTGTTTATTTCTTTATTTTGATACGTTTTATGTAATTTTCAAGTTTAGATTAAAAATATAAATGAAGTATATCGCAGGCATATACGCACACTTTTTTTTCTGGGGGAGCGGGGCCAATAAAAACAAAACAGTAATTTGAGAAAAAGTGCCCCGATATCTGGGGAAGCTTATAATTTCTGGACCGGGTGGCTGCGGCCCCCTTTCTGCGTATGTCTTTGGTATGTAACCACAGTCATTTCAATTCCAAGTAAGGGTCAAACTGAGTTTTTTTTTCTCGTCAATGTTATGATCTGCTTATATTTTGGTAGTAATGGGAGGTGGGGGAGGGCAAAAGCTGATTTTAGTCCTGGATGCTGAAAACCATAGCTACGCCTCTAGTTGTTAGTGGCCAATTTTTGCTGGTTAACAAAATCTTTCCATGAACTAAAAAAAAAAAAAAAAAAAAAAAAAAAAAAAAAAAAATACGTGTTTTGGCCATTTGACAATGACAATGTAGTTCGTGTTGTCTTTCTGTTAATTTTCTGTGGTATTCAGAAGATATATTTTGGATATTATTTGTATTGATTGAAATGATAATATAATATGATAATATGATAATATTTGTATGATTGAAATGATAATATACTTTTTAAAATAATTGAATTGTTGATTTAAGTTTTTATAACAACATAATATAGCATGATAAGGAACTGCGATAAACCAAAATGAGGAGAATTATCAGTAAGTGAAATGCGAGTAAAATAGAAAATTAATGATTCTAAGTCGTCATATTAATAGACCTAATATTTCAAGTATTGACAACTGATGGGATAGTATATCTCAAACTTAATAATTAATTGGAACAATTTGCTCAAATGTGCTGTAATCTTGCTAGAAAGTATTTTAGTCGGTAAAAAGAAAACAGAACTACCAGAAAGGATTTAAACAGAACTAATTTTAAAAAAGGAAATAATTTGATTAAATTTGATTTGTTTGACTACACAATTGGCTAAATATTTTCTTCTGAAAAATGTTGAATTTCTTTTCGAGAAAAACCTAAAAATCCAGACCTCCTCTCCAACACTTCCCCCTCTCCTCAAGCATCGGCTCTTGTGGGACCTCAAAGGTCAAAGATATAAACAGGACACAATTTTGACGTTTTTTTTCAGTTGCTATTGCTATGTTTTATTAAACTGCATTTTTTTAAATGGAAAAGTCAATAATTTATAGTCTAAGAAACTCCCCAACTGTTTAGGTTCAAGTGGTGAGAGTGAAAGGAGAAAAGAGGAAGAAAGCAGTCATCCTCCTTCTGATAGACAATCAACACCTCTTGTGACTGACGAGGTTGCAGGAAACTCTGCTCTGACTGTTTCTCCTGCGCGGGCGCCAATCATCGTGTCCCCAAAAAGGATGACTAACACACCTCCTGCCTCAGCTGAGAGACCACCGGTTAAGAGTGTTATTGTCCGGGCCGGGTCAGCGCAGCCTTCTAGTGATTCTCCCAGAGTTGTGAACGTTGGCTCTGTTAATGAATCTCAACAAGGTCGGTATTGACGCGAAAGAGTTTTGGAAAAGGGCTATTTGTGGAATGCTTTTAACATGTAAATAGTTAGGATTGTATAAAAAGAAAAGTATTGCAGAAAGTAGAAGAAGAAAAATGAATTATGGACGTAATTCGCTAGTTTTAACTTCAGTGCGTCTGGGGAATTTAACTTATGTTATTCTTTTGCACTTCGACTATCGTGAACTGATTTCTAGAAAAAGAAAGAATTTTAATACGACAATGACTCGTTACGGGGCTCCGAGTTTATCGAAAAAATTCACTGACACTCTGGGGCGCCAAATCTCAAAAATGAAGGGGGTGTGCAAATATTTTTCTTTGTTAAAAACAAAAAGATGTGAAAAAATATGCTTAAAAATCTATGGAAATTGATACAAATCTGGGGGAAAATGGCGGATTTCCTTTTCTATTTTTTAAATAAAGATACGAAAAGGCATTTCAAAATATAGGGGGGGGGGGGGCTGCGATTGCCCCCTCCTTTGTCACCCTCAAATGACCCCACTGCTTAAATTGCGTTTCAAGCATTTTCTAGCACACCTAATTTGATGGAAACCAGGGTAGGGGACTGGTTTGAAAAACCAATCCTTTTTGGGCCTTTAACTGGAACGCTGTTGCTTTAAAGTAGAACGTAAGCAGATTAAATAATGTTTATTTTTATTAATATAAATGTTAACACAAATAATGTTCTTAGCAACTAGACTTGAAATCCTTGGTCCGTGAGGAGGGAGTTCGAGTCCTGGTGTTGCTGGTTATTTGGTTTGGAACAAGGGTCAGTGGCGTGAGTGTAAGCTCAGCCAAAGTTATCCCAGCTCTGAATGGGAACCTGGAGAAATCTGGGGAAAGTAAACAGGAAGAATGTGTGAAAGCACAGGATGGCTGGCCCCCAATTCCCCATTGTACTTCCTTGTTGAAGGGCCATGAAACGGAGATCAGCAACGCCGGAAGGGACTGTAAAATCAATGCCGTTTTTTATGTAATATAAAATACAAAATATTACACTACACTTTTTGACGCATGTACATTTTTCTTCTTCATTTTGGCTACCAATTATGTCGTATGCTTTTTTTTGTATTTTGCTTCTTTGGTGTTACTCCCGCAGATTTACAGCATGAGCTTTAATATTACTATCCGCTTTGTTTCAAATTTTGTTTATTGTTTCTCTCTTTTAGTGATTGTTGACTATTTGGTTCCTTTCTTTTGGCTTTCATGTTTTGCAGTTTATTATTTACTAATTAATATAAACGTTAATTGCCTTACTCTTTAACTTCTACCCCTATTTTGATCGAAATTGGAACCAAGTCTCTAACATGTCGGCCGGTAAACCTAGTTTGAAACAAATTTGTAAAACGAAAATATTTTCAATTCGGAAATAAAACTTCCACCTTCGTGACCTAACTGCCCTGACCTGAGATCTGGATATATTTAATGTATTTTTTTCAGCGGTTTTGTATAAAAACGAGTAAAAATTATGGCGAAGTCGAGTGCGTATCCAGGATTTTTGTTCGGGGGGGGGGGGCGAGGAGGGGTTTTTCGTTTGAGGGGCTATACAAACGAAAGCTAAAAAATCCATAAAAGATTTGCTTATAGTCGTTTTTGTTACGTTTTTACGAGTCGGACAAACATTTTTGGGGGAGGGGGCTTTTCAAGCCCAGTACCCCCCCCCCCCCGGATACAGTCTGAACAAAATAGGTTGTTTTTGAACCATAGGAGGAGGAGCAATATCACTTCAATTGGGTGACGAGACGGTGTGGAATTGTGATTTTGCCAAATGTGTACTGAAGAGTGTAATAGATGCTACCTTGTCTTCTTCTGTAGAAGACAAGGGTTGTCTTCAGCAGAAACATGAAATGAGTATTGTCAAGAGTACAATTTTTTTTGTAATTTAAAAGTTTTTGTTTTAATCAACAATAATAATTATAGTATTCAGTATTTATACTTAGCGTCTCATTCATCTATCTTAGTCGCAATGCACTGTTTAGTCATCTCTATTCGGGATTTTATTAAAGAGATGATTTTGCCCCTAACCAGAGGTTGAGTCATTATCTGTCGTAAGGAGGAGTGAGGAGTCCGTATGAAGTGAGATAAAGTATTTTAGCTACAGTTTAATCCTGATAGAATTTCCCTGCAAAATATATATTGATGTATGTTCGATATATATTGTGTAATTTAAAATTGTATTTAAAGAAAAAGATAAAATTGAATTAAAAAAAAAAATTCCCTTTCAAAAAATATCGTTTTCGCTTACTTGCTAAATTACCAAGAAAAAAAAGGAGCAATCAACCAGAGACGTATTTTAGCAAACTTGCATTATTATAATATATATATATATATATATGTATATATATATATATATATATATATATATATATATATATATATATATATATATATATATATATATATATATATATATATATATATATATATATATATATATATATATATATATATATATATATATATATATATTCCTCTTCTCAAAGATATAACCCTAGGTAGAACTATCAAAATGCCAAATTTGATGTATTTTTGGATTTATTTTCAGGATTTTTGCGGAGGGGGGGGGGTGAGAGACTTTAACGCCTTAATGACAGTGCCTTGTGGAATATTGAGCAACAGTCCCCTCCCAGATGCAGGTGGCGATGATTATTCAAAAACACCTCCAATAAATCTCGAGGCTAGGGGTCTCATGTATTTGTTGTAATACAACGTGTTGAGGGAGCGATCATGGCCATTCCTTGGGGGAGATGGGGCAATAGAGATCCTAAACAATGTACTACTACTACTAGCAGCTCACTGCAGCACCAAGCCGCCTGAGACCAACAAACTACGCACGCTCCTCCTCCATTCCAATTTATTCAAATCTTCCCTGTTTAAACCCTCCCAGGAAGTTCCGATTTCCTTTAAATCTTTCTTTATGACATCCTCCCCCCCCCCCCAGACGAGAACGACCTGTTTTCCGTTTAGCCCTAGACGGTGGGGCGAAACGGGCAATCTTCGGCAATCTGTCATCCTTGATCCGCAGAACGTGTCCTAGCCATCTCAACCTTTCTTTCATTATAGCCCTAGAAAGCGGAATTGAATCACATATTTCGTGCAGCCTTCTGTTTGAAATACGGTCAGCCAGCAGGAAACCCAGAACAATCCATAGGCAATTTCTCTGGAAAACATCTAGCGAATGTTCATCTGCTTTTCGGAACGCCCATGCTTCAGAGCTATATTTTACCACTGTCATCACTGTAACTGCCCAGCTGCCAAGTGATGCTGCCCAGCTGATCAATCTTTTCGTTACCCAATGTCATCTTTTCCTAGCCTCAGTGACTTAGTCTTCTTAGCATTCATTTTCAAACCTATTCTAGCACCCTGAACTCGCAAAACCTCTAAAAGTTCATTCATTTTGCTTACACTTTCATCTAGGATGCTTAAATCATCATTATAATCTAAGTCCAGGAGAGTTTTTCCTCCCCATTTGATTCCATGGTCTCCATTTGCCTTTCCTGTTTCATTGATAAATCTTAGAAAGAGCATACAGACCTTTCCTTTGCCAAATCGATTAATCCCATAAAGCGAACAGCATAGTAAAAGTGGCAAAAATCATTTATCAGTAGTTCTATTCGAAATAGTCATTGAGAAAAGAAATATATTGCATCCCATAATCAGTCAAATTGACTATTACTCAATGGCCATTTTTTCTTCTTTGCCCTTTTGGGATATTAATTTTTCTAGTTTTCGACTATGTTTTCATAGTTGAATGTCTTTCAGGTATTTCTTGTGTTTATTGTGAATGTGTTTCTTCTAAAATCCATATTTTCTTTTAGGAGAAACATCTAGTGGAAGATTGAGCAACAGTCTCCTCCCAGATGTAGGTACTGATGATCATTCAAGTACCCCTCCAATAAACCCGGAGGTCAGTGCTCATGTAACTGTTGAGACAACACGTCAAAAACCTAAGCCAGTATGGGCCTTTGATTTTGGCAAAAGTATTCCAAGTGACATGCTTCTTGGGCGATGGAGACTGACTTTGGATCTCTTTGGTAGAGTGTTTGTTAAGGATGTCGGAGCAGAGTCGGGATCTGTTATTGCAGAGCTTGGAGGGTTCCATGTCAAAGAGGCGCGATTTAGAAGGGACATGGAGAAGATCAGGAATTCTCAGCAGAAGGATATACAACTCCTGAAGGTACTATTTATTGCTAGTGGATGAACAGGGTTAACACTAGTAACCCTTATTTTATTATTGTTTTCTAGATAAATTATTGCATTGAATAAGACTTTATTTTGCTCCATTTCTATGGTTTGGCTTGCTTTGGGGGTTGGGCCTTTTCTTATTGCAAATCCTGAGCAAATCCTTTTTTTTGGTTGTTTTTCCCTGGAAAAGTACGACATCTTCCGTAGGAATTCAAGAGAGGGTATGTTCCTCCCAAACTGTTCTATTAAACTCTCTTACGTCCTCCCCCCTCTTTCTTACTCACTCCTCTCTCCACATATCTGCATCCTTCTTTCTCCCTCTCTCCTTTGCAAAACGAGAAAACTTAGAACAACAACGAAAGCGAATTGATTCAAGAGCCAGTGAAAAAAAAAAAGAAGAATGGCAATATTTTGACCGATATTTCCGCTCAGCCGTCCTCAGTGCAAATAAGAAGAATAAAAAGTAGGAAAAAGTCCTTGCGACAATATAAAAAGCAAACGTTATAGAAGTCAATCCTATTTAAAAAACACACAAAATAAAAGTGACTTTCCGAAGTATTGATGAAAAAGTAACATATTTTTCGAAGTCCGATGACAGAGTTAAATTTCAAATTATGAATTTATTTTGTCTAAAGCTTCCTGGAATGCTAACCTTTGATCAGCTTTAGTAATGTCGGGATTTTCATCAAGTTGTAAATACGAAACATAGTTAATAAGTCTCTCCTCTCTCTCTCTCTCTCTCTCTCTCTCTCTCTCTCTCTCTCTCTCTCTCTCTCTCTCTCTCTCTCTCTCTCTCTCTCTCTCTCCCTCTTGTAGATACGTTGTTGTAGATACGAAATGTAATTAATAAGTCTCTCTCTCTCTCTCTCTCTCCTCTCTCTCTCTCCCTCTCTCTCAAGTTGTAGATACGAAATATAGTTAATAAGTCTCTCCCCCCCTCTCTCTCTCTCTCTCTCTCTCTCCTCTCTCTCTTTCTTAACATTTTATATTCTTATGTTCGTCTTCATTTTCAGTTGGAAAGAGACAGGAATTCTTTGCTGTCTCAAACATTTAAGGAATTGAACACACAATATAACAACAATTATCGCCGATCAACGCCCTCTCAACCTCCATTGGCTGCATCACGAGTAAAAGTAACATTTAAAGATGAACCCGGTGAAGGCTCTGGAGTTGCCAGAAGTTTTTATACAACTATCTGTGAAGCTTTACTCTCGCATGAGCCCCTTCCTTCATTGGAGTCTGCACAGGTTCGTTTCCTCTTTTACTGAAATTATCTTATTTGTGCCAAGGAATACAGCACAATTTTTGTCTCCTCTGAAGTTATGAAAAAGTGAGACGTGTCATTTTGTTTCCGACATAAATGTATCAGAGCAATTATTGGTATCTAAACCAGGTACCGGGTTTGACCCCCCCCCCCCCTCTCCCAAAAAAATTTTTAGACTTGTAAAAACGTAACCAAAATCCACAAACACATTTGTTATACGTTTTTTTTATAACCCCTCCTCAAATACATTTTTATTTCTTAAACTGTCTAATATGTCTTTCAGTTTAAAAAGCAGATGAATGCCATTATTTTTCAGCTATCTATACAGACAATGAGTTAACAAAAAAACTTACATATCATATCACAAAAAAAGTAAATATCTTGGGAAAAAATGATATGAAAGAATACGCTCCGGAATAATTTCCAGTATTGGTATCTTGGTATCCACAGGTTCGTTTCTTTTTTGTTTTTGTTTTTTATTTTTATCAGAAAGGATTTATTTGTACCTAGAAAAAAAAAATTCTCTCTTCTGAACCCATGAAAAAGTGAAACATGCCATTTGGTTTCGACCATAAATATATCAGAGCAATTCTGGGTATCTATACCCCCCCCCCCCCGAAGATCAGGAATATAGGTTTTTCCAGAAGAAATGTTTTTGGGCATGTTTTGTAGTGCCCTATATATTCAAGGATTTTTGATTATTGAATATAATTACAAAAATTTAGTTGCTTCTCCTCCTAAGATTTGTCTTAGAAATCCCTAATATAATTTTTCTAAGACCTATAGGTTCCCCAAAGTCTCGTAAAACCCCTAGAAAATTTTCAGGGACTAGTTGCAAAACACTCTGTTTTCGGCCAGTAGTCACGCCCTTAAGACAACTTTCTTATCTCACCTATCTCGCCCCATGGACGGACAAGAAACTATGACTGTTCTTTCTAGATTTTTAGTTTAATTTCTTAAATTAAGCAATACTATTTGTGTCAGGGTTAAAAACTGTTGAAAAAGTTTCTCCAGCATACAAATAGCAAGCCAAACTATGGATTCTTAGAGAAAAAAAAACAAAGAGATATACAAATTTTTCTTTCGTGAAAAAGACTAGCCTATGTCAAGAAGAAACGAACAGAAATTAATTAAAAAAAACTTTTTATACAAAACAAGTTTTTAAGGAAAAGTAAGGAGCTCAATTAAACCAAAAATGAGCAGAAATAAATTCAAATCATCTTCCAAGCCCAAAACCACCATAAATCACCATCAATAAATAAATAAAACCCAAAAGGAACAGAAATTACAGTGAATAATTGGGTCAATCTCAAAACAAGTAAAAATTAATATGAGTAGGCAACAGATACAGATACATTTCTTTAAAAAAAAAAAAAAAAAAAAAAAAAAAAAAAAAAAAATCGAAGAGATCCCACAAAGGCTCTATCGCCTGTAAAATAGGAAGATCACGAAACAAAACTTAAATATATTAAAATATTAATCAATTAAGTACATTAAAGGCAAAACAAGTACTGACAAAAATAGAACGAAAAAAGAAAACAAAAGAAACAACAAAAATAAAGAAAGAAAAATAAGAAGTGACAGTGAAATGGAATACTTTTACCTTTACTTATCTGGGACCAAAGAGACACACAGAATTAGTACTTGTTAAGATGTATGCATCTTTTGCTCATAATTAATCAAGAAGAAACTGCTTCAACCATCTGAAATTAAAAACAAGACCATAAGACAACTTTCTTATCTCACCTCTCTCGCCCCACGACCCGACAAGAAACTGACTGTTCTTTGTAGATTTTGTGATTTTCAAAGACTTTAGTAGAGACTGTAAATTGTGCTATGTACACTGCACCTGTTTCATATTTTATTTATTTTGATGAATTAATTTAATAAGTTACAAAAATAAGATGAGAAGGCAACTGTTCAAGAAATCAGTGAAAATAAGGAGAAAATGAAAAAAGAAAAAAGAAGAAAAAAATGAAATAATAAAAAAAGAAAAATTTAAGACAAATCAAAGACTCGAGAGATATTGTAAACACAGAAAGGAAAAGGAATAAGCTAAAGGAAAATTTTAAAAGAAGGCAGTTTAAAATAAGTCGCCAGAAGTAAACGGTGCAAAACTGTAGAATTTAATAAAGGTGACAATTTCAATAGAGGAATTACGTTGTAAAAATAAACATAAAGTATTTATCATTCTGATGCACAGGGGTATACAAAAAGCAACAGGGGTATACAAAAAGGGATATACAAAAGCAACTTCATTGTGTCTAAAAGGAGTCTAAAGACACTTGGGAAAATAGATTAAAATCTATGACAATCGGGAGGCCTTGAGACCACCTTTTTGCAAACCTCGGATCACCCACTAAAAATTGTCCGCCTTAAACATTTTGAATGTTTGCTTATTGTTTGTCAATCCCTATATTATAAAGCCACCATCGAACGAAGAGCTACTACTCTGAATAAAACATTCACCAAACATCTGTAGTTTTCTTAGAGTAACTCATCGTAACCTTGCTTGCAGTAATTACCTTCACTAGGACTTTATTGATTACCCCTTCTCCCCTTTTACATGCATGGCTATGTAATGGCTATATTAATGTGGGGCTATATTAAATACAAATAATTTAAAAGTTAATATACATATCTTGATTTTGTTTTCATTTCTTCTTGTTAACATAATCTATGTATTTGAAGGCTTAGTAGGATTTCAATGATTGTGCTACTGTGTGTTTTTGATCATGTTTCCCTCTCTCTCTAATTTGTTTTTCTCTTTTGATTTTTGTCTCTTGGTTGTTCAGTGGAGATTTGGAGATTAATTGCCTATTCTAGCTGCAAAAACTCCCTAAATCTTAATGACTAATCATTTTTATATATTTTGTTCACTGTTTTTTTTTCTAATCCTCTCTATTCTCTCTTTTTTTTTCTCAGTTAAATACTTTCACAAACTCTCACAGACTCAAAGACTCTATAAATCTATCTCCAGCTCAAAAAAAAAAAAACACTTAAACTCTAACTCTCTCTCTCGCTCTCTCTCTCTCTCTCTCTCTCTCTCTCTCTCTCTTTCTCTCTCTCTCTCTCTCTCTCTCTATCAATTCAATTCTTAGTTGATGTCAATTCAAGCCAATTCTCTCTATCAATTCTCCCTATCCATGGCATGTGGTTGTTGTGTGATAAAATCACCAGTTCTTTGTTACGGGAGCGATTGGGAGTGATGGAACCAGTATATATAAAATCGAGTGTATATCTGTGGGTGAGGTTTTCCTGTATACACTGCTACACTGTTCATCCTATCACCAAGAAAACGTAAGAAGTTGTTGATTCTACTCTTGCGGTGGTTTAGGTACAGCTCCCCCCCCCCCCCTTCCAAGGAGATTTTAACACTTTTCGGGCTGATTGAAGTTAGAGACCCCTCATTACAAATGGCTTGATAGTTATTTTCGTTAACATTATTTACATTTTCTTAATATTAATTATTCAAGAACGCCCGACGGGTAAGTTATTAATCCTAATCTAATTTTAAATCAAATACTTTTAAACTTAGAAATATGATCGTAATTTTACATGTGGGGAGAATTTTCCAGGGGGAAATTGTAGGCGGTATTTTCCTTGGAGAGGAAAGGTGGAATTTTTGGGGGGGGGAGGAAAGGTGAAATTTTCGGGGAGAATTTTTCAAATACTTTGAATTTGAAAGCAGGATCGTTATTAATACGCAAGGAGAAAATTTCCGCGGAGGGGGAGTTTTCCGCCGGGGAAAATTTTGCTTGAATTTAATTTCTTTTGAGGTCATAGTAACTTGCGGCGGGCAACCATTATCGCAATAAACTGATTTCGCTTGAAGAGATAGATTACAAATCATGTGATATCCAGCAAAATGTGATTTCCAACAGAAAAATAAAAATTAACGGTTTCTCCTTTGATTTCTTTGGAGCTAAGAATTTGGAGGATTTTATTATTTCTTAGAATCATTTTTCGAAGGGTTAACCTTATTAGGTTAGATTAAATGTATAATTAGCCAATTGGGATTACCTTAAAGATCATCCTAATAGTTTTGTTATTAATAATTTGATTTTCGGAGCAAGTGTCCACGTCCTGCTTTGGAATTGAAAGACAGAAAATATTAGAAATATACTAACCTTTTCCGCTGTCAGTTCTCGGAAACTATGAAAGATTATGAACTATGAATTATCTTTTTCTTTTCTCTGTGAATATGATACATTTTATAATTTCATTATAGAACAGATTTTGTCTCAGGAACTATGCTTTTAATCATGTGATTTCCAAACAGGTTGGGTCATTGTCCAAGACTAGCCTTGGAATCGTGAAGAAGAAAGGTCGGCCAGGAACAGATTCTTCTCGAAAGCCATCATCATCAACCAAAATTCGTCGGACCTTAAATCCAGACGCAAGACCCTTTACACCTGGCGATAGTGCTGCAACTGAAGCAATAGGTGAGCACATGAGTCATCTGGGTGAACAATTGTATAACAGAGTTGTTGCTTTAAGGCCAAGCCAAGCAGCAAAAATTACTGGCATGCTCCTGGAGTTGCCTACCCCTCAGATTTTGGTGCTTCTGGCATCTGAAGATGGATTGAGGATGCGTGTAGATGAAGCTGGAGAAATTCTTGCTGGTAAGTTTAATCTCCTTTCCAGTTGGTTAATTTCTTTGGGAGGTGGGATTGAAACTACTCTCCGTGAATTCCCACGAATATTCTTAGAAGAAGAAGGGAGATTGAAAATAAAAAATAAGAATGGGAAAAAAACTTCTTCTTGTTGAAAACCTTTCATTCTTTGCTTCTCGTATATAATTTGATTATGTTTAAATTAGTAATTAAATCCTTTTTCCCTCGATTTAGGAGATAACTGAATAATAAACTAAGGCTACAAAATATATGAGTGGATGATTCTTGGGATCGAGAGGGAGTTTCATGATATTATAAAGGGACTGGGAAGATTCCTCAGGGCAACTATGGAATACGTTGAAAACTATAGGACATTTCATAGAAATTTAATTCTTTTTAACATATATGTCTGATAGTCCCTTACCACCCTCAAATAGTGTCCCTGGTTCCGCTTGCTCATTTGGATTTTCAACAGTATATCCCAATTGCCAACAATTGGCTAAGTACCTGTTTAGTTTGCGGCCTTGGTTTTCAAAGTCTGAATTTGGCCCTATATATTAGGCGTGTCAAAATTAAACAACAGGCCTATATGCAAGCTTTATATAATTTCTATGGGTCTTCGCCAACTCGTTTGTCATTTATGTAATTCATATCCAGTGGCTCCAATTCATAAAAAAGTTGTCGGGGGGGGGGGGGCAGTTTTTTTTTAATCTGTGTGGGGTGATTTTCTACTTTTTATTACTTTTCAATTCAAATACCAAAAGGGATGTATATTTTAGTGCAAATACCAAGGAAATGTATTTTTGAAATGTAGCAGGGGAGCAGGTTGATTATTTAAGGAATGGCTCCAATTTCGGCCATCATGTATGAAATGAACAAAAAAAATATTCGAGTTTTATCTGCAATAATACCAATGTAATTTTTGTTGTCTTGGACTATTCTTTGTATTACTAAAAAATTTAAATGATTTATTGTAGGTCGAAGTCAGACAACTAGAGAGCCTGTGCGTGAAATCTCCAACGAAGTTTCTGCCCTTGATTTAGACGTCTTCAATCTATCCAATTACTATAAGAAACTCTCAGATGAAGTTGAGGAAAGAACCGATGATTCCTCTCCCCTCTTTTTTATGCCCGGGAAGCGAGGATTTTATTCCCCACGTCAAGGGAAAGCCTCCCCAGAAAGGCTCAATGCCTTCAGAAATGTTGGAAGGCTTATTGGTATCTGCCTGCTTCAAAATGAATTATGTCCATTGCCCTTAAATAGGCATGTAATTAAAGCGGTATTAGGCCGCACTATTCGATTCCATGATTTGGCCTTTTATGATCCATTGATGTACGAGAGTTTGAGGAAAATGCTTCATGATTCTGGAACGCATGATGGTGAACTTATTTCCTCTTTGGGACTTACTTTCAGGTAATTCTCTTATTCTTCATTGTTTTCGAAATTTGTTATAACCTTTGCTGCTTCTCTTATTTTTGTTCAACTTGTTATATTGTTCACTATATCACACCATGTACAAACTCGTTTCTCTTCTCTTTCTCTCTCTTGGCGTCTCGGTTTTCCTCCTTCTCTCTTTTCCTCCTCCCTCCTTTTTTAATTATTTTTTTTCTAATCCCATCTCCTCTCCTCTCGGTGAGATAATAATCTTTTTCACTTAAATTTTCAACTTTTAGTATCACCCATACTAATTTAAAAACTTTTTTTCTTTATTTTATAATCTTATTTTTAATAAGATTAATTGATGTCCAAAGATAATTGATGAAAACAAAGTATACTGCAAAATAACCTCCTTTTCTATTTATCCTGCTGCTCCTGTCTCCTCTTTCTCTCCCTCCTTCCCCTTTCTCTTTCTTTTTCTCTCTCCGTCTCTATCACAGAGCCCTGATGAAAATCATTGTGAAAACACAATGCATCTTTACATTATTTTAAATTTTACCGCACTTATTTCATTAAATTGTTTATTTTCAATACAATGGCATAAATCGTTTTGGTTTAAGTTGAATCAATTTATTTTTATATAGTTAAATTTTATTGAATACTTTCTATTTCGATCAGTTTAGTTAGTAATAATTAATAGATTATTTATTAAGTTTCTTTATGCTAAAACCTGAAGTTGTTTAATGCATATCGTAAAATAGGTACTTAATTATCTAAAGGAAAATTAATTTTTCAATATAAGATTATTTGATGTAATTAATTTCTTCTAAAATATGTATATTTTCAGGAATCCTATTTTTTGCTTTTTTTCCCTGTTAGGTTCCAAAAAATAATGCAAGTTGGTGTTTGAAATGCAAAGAGTGAAGAGAAGAAAAACAAAGGCCACGTATTATGTAGAAGTGATATTTAAAATACAAACGTGCTTCATATGGTTGCGATATAGAGATTTTGACACGAGTCACAATATGCATATCGTTTTGCTTCATGAATGCTTATGTGCCTCAGAGTAACCTGCGCGTGAGACCAAACCTCAAGATAAACTTCTCATTCGTAAACTAGTCAAATCTTTTAATTTTATGAAAATATTTTTTAGCTTTAATATGTTTACTTTTGTACCGTTATACAATGTCTATTGTATTTATTATATTTAGCTATTGTTTATTTACATTTAGTTTATTGGTTTAGATATAGGGGCGTAATTTCCTATGGGGCAGAAGGGGGGACCCCCCTCCCCTCCCCCCGACCCCGGTTTGCCACAAGATATAAGGGAGAAATCACTTCTTAGCTATATAAATCTAATGAGTTGTTCGTTTCAGTAACGGGGTCAAATGATTTCAGACAATAAAAAAGATAGTAAAACAAATTAAAATGGGAATGAGACATAGAGGAAGATTCTTTTAGGGGAGGTGAGGAGTGAGTGACGGAAATAATGTTGAATATATGGGAGTGAGACATAGAGGAAGATTCTTTTAAGGGAGGTGAGTGGAGTGAGTGCTGGAAATAACGTTGACTGTAAGGGAATAAGACATACAGGAGGATTCTTCTAATGGAGGTGAGTGGAGTGAGTGCTGAGAATAATTTTGAATGTATGGGAATGAGAAATAGAGGAAGGTTCTTTTAGGGGAGGTGAGAGGAGTGAGTGTTGGAAATACTGTTGAATGTGTGTGAGTTGTTTTTGTAACCAACGGCCTTGTGGTTGTAAAACGTTACATATTAGTTTGTTATTCTAAATATAGGATTGTTCTTACAGTGCTTACTTTTTTCATAGCGTTGATTTGAGTCCAGAAGAAGGAGGAGGTTCATATCCATTAGTTCCTGGAGGAGGCAACATAGCTGTCACCTCCCAGAATATATTTTCTTACGTTCGCCGCTATGCCCAGTATCGTATGGTGAAGACCCAGGCTAAAGCCCTTGATGCAATTCGATCGGGCGTTTTAGACGTGATTCCTGGCTCGACGCTAGATGGCCTTACGGCAGAAGATTTTAGGTTGCTTTTAAATGGTGTTGGTGACATAGATGTTCAAACCTTAATTTCATTTACGTCGTTTAATGATGAATCTGGTGAATCTGCGGAAAGACTTCTCAGATTTAAAAAGTGGTTCTGGGCTGTTGTTGAGAAGATGAATAATAGAGAAAGACAAGACCTTGTAAGTATTTGTTCTTCTTTTTTTTGTAATATATCTTGTATCCGTAAGTTATTTCGTCCTTTTTTTGTCATTCAATTTGCTTGGCTTTTTCTCTAATTATTAGTAGCTATTATTCTTTTTCTCAGTCAATTATGCGGATAGTATGCGACCCAAATGAAACTTGAACTTTGGAAATCAGTTTAACTATAGGAAAATGCAGGGAATGTGTTATAAAATAGAAAGTTAAAACTGTATGCTAAATTTTGCCAAAAGCTATTGATTTCTTTGCCATGGTAACACCAATTGACCATTATAATCATAGTTGCCAGTCGAACAACAAGCATAATAAAGGAAGAGAAAACAATTGTTATGTATACTGTTATTACCCTTGGATAATTTTGGCTCACAATGGTTGGAAGTTGTGTCCAAATACAATTCTAAGATTGGGAGGGGGGCTGGTATTGTATGGTGGCTAAAAAATACAGCCATATACAATGGTGACTGTCTCTAAATGCAAAAAAAAGAGCATTAAGAAAGCAATTTAACTAACTTCAATGACCATTGAGTGTTAAAAACTGAATAATGAAATAGCATTAAGGTTATAGCACCTCTTGAGCTAGTTCTACAACAATACTTAATTATTATTATTATGTAATACTTATCTAGTAGTTAATACTTAAGCTAGGTTCTGATAGGCGTCAAATTTCGTTAGGGCTCGCGAATTGCTTTTCAAGAAGACGTCTTCATGCTGATATGTAATTGATTCGTTTCTGTTTTGGATATCAGTTGAACGACCGGGTATACTTGATCGCTGTTGCCACATGCCAAAGTATAGTGTTCGAAATTGGGGTCACAACTTTCTTGAGCCAACTCTTTGTTTATCAGTTACTTCTATAGCCACTAGATTTTTTTGGTAGGTTTTGATAGAAGGTGAATTTTATTTCGGTAGCCGAATTCTTGTCGAGAAGGCAAATGTTTTTGCGTGGGTGAGTATTTGGTTCGCTTCTATTTTGAATCAAAACTGTGTGACCGGGAATACTTGATGGCTGTTGCTGAATGGAAAAACGCAGTGATAGGAAGCAGAATTTGATCAACTACAAAAGCAATAGTTATGTATTGGAAGTTAAATTTAAATTTATAACTTTCTTGAATCAAAACTTTGTTTACTAGCTATTGAATTGTACTGGAATTACTTCCAGTAGCTATTGAATGTTTAAGTTAGGTTCCGATATGACCTGAATTTCGATTCGGTATCCGAATTTCTCATCTTTTAAAAAAAAGGTCTCTGTGTGAGTGGATATTAAGTTTGCTTCTGCTTCGGATCAGATTTGAAATACTAATTCCCCTACTGTTGATGTTTTATAGTATTCTAGAAAGATTGGAGTGTTTTACTTTCAGTCAGACATAGGAGCCAGAATTCCTTTAGTGACCTTGCCTGGCTGTTTTTATTGATAAAAATTACCACATTCTATCAGAGCCTAACACTTTTGAATTTGCTTTTAATTCTCTTGTTATTGTAGGTATATTTTTGGACTGGTTCGCCGGCAATGCCAGCAAGCGAAGAAGGCTTTCAACCAATGCCAAGTATAACAGTTCGGCCTGCTGACGATTGTCATCTTCCAACAGCCAACACATGCATATCAAGGCTTTACGTGCCCATGTACTCATCGCGTGCTATACTTCGATCAAAATTATTATTGGCTATACGCACGAAAAATTTTGGCTTTGTGTAAACTAGTGAATTAAAAAAGTAAAATTCTAGGATTGGCAGTTTGTCGTTTTTTCTTTCTCTTTTTTTATCTATTGCGATGACTAGAAATAAAGAAAAAAACAACCGAAGGTTTATGATCTTTCTAGAATAGGATCTTCAGTTGTAGGTAATATTAACATTTTTTAGTAGAATCGATTTTATCTTGCATTGTTTTTTCTACCCTTTGTAGAGAAAAATATTGAAGGATGTTTTATCTGTTTTCTACTCCTCCTTATTTAAGGAGGATGTTATATCTCCTCTTCTTCTGTAAAAAAAAAAACTATAGCTTTTGCGCGCCATAATTTCTAGGCTCCAATTTGCTCTTAAGCTAACTATTGTGGTCAGAAATGGTTTCCAAGAAGAAAAGATTCAGTTCTTTAGGAGTTTCCTCGCAAAAATTTGGTTCAAACTAATGTGACTGACTGTAGTTACATTGATTTCATATAGTAGGAGCCTCATCTGGAGGCTCACTCTGTTCTTCAGCCTCGCATGAAGTCTCCCCCCCCCTTTTTTAAGAATATTATTTCCAATAACTTCTATCCCCTCCCCCGCTAATTTGAAGGGCCATGTCTATAATTGGGTCACAATTAGATTACCAGTCCACCATGGTTCATCTGTTAAACGTAGCTTAAACAAGTTCACTTTTCTTCGTTGCTCTGGACAGGCATTGAAAGGTGAGACCGGGCCTAGAGGATGATTCCTTATAAACGTAGACAGTATGTTTCTTCAAATTCTTTTTTTTTTCGACAAGCTAACACGGATATGTCACTTAATGCCTTATGAATTACCAGATTTGAATGGTTTTGAGAAAAATAGTATGCAATTTCATAATTATACTTTCTTTGGAAAAATATAGTGTAAGGCGCTTTGCTGCTGAAACCTCTATACTTCTATAGGCTGGTTGATAGTGTCTCCTTGACCTATTTAGATAATATGTATTCATGTATTTATTTTTTATATTCTACTTAATCTTATTAAAAATTAAATAAAAAAAACAAGTTTTTTAAACTGAAAGTAAGGAGCGACATTAAAACTTAAAACGAACAGAAATTATTCCGTATATGAAAGGGGCTGTCCCCTCCTCAACGCCTCGCTGTTTACTCTAAAGTTTTTTATTGTTTTAAAAAATACAGTTGTGAGACAGAGTCAAACTTTAGCATAAAGAGCGATGCATTGGGGAGAGGGCAGTCCCTTTTATATACGGAATAATTTCTGTTTGTTTTAAGTTTTAATGTCGCTCCTTACTTTCAGTTTAAAAAACTTGTTTTTTTTATTTAATTTCTGATCGTTTTTTAGTTAATGCAGCTTTTATTTGCATAAAAATTTTACTTTTCTTTTGCTAAATGGATGTCTTTACAAATTAACTTACGTAACTAACTTCTATATTCGTATATTTTTCTTCTGGCAAAAAATACAAAGTTGCAGATTTTTGCAGATATGAGCTTGAAACCTATGTAATAGGGTTTTCTGATACGCTGAATCTGACGGTGTGATTTTCATTAAAATTCTTTTACTTGTAGGGGATGTTTCCCCCTCTTTAAAAAATCGAGTAAATTTTCTCAGGCTCGTAGCCTTTGATGAGTAATACTAAACTTAATAAAATTTATATATTTAGGATCAGCATTATAAACACATTCTTTTGATACATTTATTGACATCAAAATTTCGTTTTTAAAAGTTTCGATTACTATTGAGCCGTATCGCTTGTTTTTTTATTGTTTTTTTTATTACGTATATGTTATTACTTATATGAAGGGGTTCTCCCCTTAGTCAATACCACGCTCTTTACGTTAAAAGTTAAAAAAAATTTTGAATCACAAACCCCTGAATCACAAAGGTCGTTTAATTAGAATAGATAGCTCTTTTGAAAGCACTAAAAAAAACTGTAGCGTAAAGAGCGAGGTATTGACTTGGGGGAGAACCCCCTCAAATACGTTATAATTTCTGTTCGTTTTAAGTTCTAATATTCCTTCTTACATTTCAGTTGAAAAAACTTGTTTTTTTTATTTAACTTCTGATCGTTTCTTAAATAATGCTTGGAAATCCGGCGCCCCCTTCATAGAAATGTCCCTTACCCCAAAGAAACATCCTCCACGGACATATTCTCCAGAGTAATCCCCTCCTCTAGCCCCCCCATCCAGAAAAAATCCTTCCTGAAAATGGTTGTATACTTCCCAATAACCAATAAATAATGCTGGCAAGTCCGGCGCCCCCTTCATGTCAATTTCCCTTCCCCCATGAAAACTTCCTTCATGGAAAGATCCTTCCATATAGCCCCCGACCCTCTCCTTCCCCCACCTACCAGAAAAAATCTCCTCTGAAAAAGTCTGTATACTTCCCAATAACCAATACTATATGTTAACATTGAGTAAAGTTCATAACTTTCAGCCCTCCCCTGGGGACTTTGGGGGATCAAGTCATCCTAAAAGACATTTTTATCATATTTTCGACCATGCTGAACAAAATGGCTATCTCAAAGTTTTGATCGGGTGACTTTGTGAAAAAAATGAGCGCGGGAGGGGGCCTAGTAGCCCTCCATTTTTTTTGGTCACTTAAAAAGGGCACTAGAACTTTTAATTTCCGTTCCAAAGAGCCCTCCCACGATATTCTAGGACCACTGGGTCGATACGATCACCCCTGGGAAAAAAAAAAACAAACAAATAAACACGCATCCGTGATCTTTCTTCTGGCAAAAAATGCAAAAATCCATATTTTTGTAGATAGGAGCTTGAAACCTCTACAGTATGGTTCTCTGATACGCTGAATATGATGGTGTGATTTTCATTAAGGTTCTATAACTTTTAGGGTGTCTTTCCCCCTTTTTTTGAAAATCAGCCAAATTTTCTCAGGCGCGTAACTTTTGATGGGTAGCACTAAACTTGATAAAAATTATAGATTTGAAATTAACATTGAAATCTGATTCTTTTGATGTATCTATTGGTATCAAAAACCCGTTTTCTAAAGTTTCGGTTACCATTGAGCCGGGTCGCTCCGTACTTACAGTTCGTTGCCACGAACTGTTTGATACAAATCTGGGCTCGGCGCATTATGTTTTTTTTTTTTTTTTTTTTTTTTTTTTTTTTTTTTTTTTTCACTTAGTAATCACGACCATGGTACTCCTCGCTATTTCGTGGATGATTTGTTGTTTTTGGCTGCTTTTCAGTGATGTTAGGCAATCGTAAAAGGCTGTGGCCCTATTCACGTATTTGGTATCCCCATAGGAAGCAGTTCTTTGCTTTTTAGGGATTTTTATTCTACTATTGAAATTCTTTGATTTTGTGTAACTGTCATTTTTATTTTCTACTGTAGGGCAAGCAATTGATTCCAGGGCAAACTTTCTTTTATATTTAAAGAAAAGTCGTTGAGCCAGGTGATGTAAACTTTCAGGATTCAGTCCAAATGTCAAACATAGAAAATTTCTGGAAGTTACATTCTCCTAACTCAATTACTGACCTTTAAAATGTTAAAGAAGTGTTTGTCCGGAAAGCAATTGCTCACCATTTTTTTTTATATTGATAATAACCTTCTGGCACAAGGACGGTGGTTGTGTTGACCAAATCAAATAAAAAAAAATATTACCCATAATACACACTTAGTGTAAACATGGAGGAAAAGGAAAGAAAAAAAGAGGAAACAAAATACCCCCCCCCCAAAAAAAAATGTTCGGGTAGCAAATTACAGAAAGGTTTTTGAACAAGCTATTCGACGAATCCAACGACTTCTCTTATCGTAATCTCCGTACCGCGATGGTATTGATCTGGTCTAAGACCCACGATCTCCGCAATATCTGTTTTGCAATGGCTTTGATCGGGTCTATGACCCTAGTACCTTACAATCTCCATTCCGCGATGGCTTTGGTTGGGTGTGTGACCCCACACTCTTCACGATCTCCATTCTGCATTGTGTGGTCGTCTTTATTACCCTACAATCTTGCAACCTCTACAATCTCCATTCCGTGATAGTTTTGATCGGGTCTATGACCCCACGATCTTGCAATCTCCATTCCGCAATGCCTTTGATCGGGTCTATGACCCCACTATCTTGCAATATCCATTCCGCGATGGCTTTGGTCAGGTCTATGATCCCACAATCTTGCAATCCCCGTTCCGCAATGGTTTTGAATGGGGCTATGACCCCACTGTCTTGTAATATCGCTTCCACGATGGCTTTGGTCGGGTCTATGACCCCACGATCTTACAATCTCCGTTTCGCAATGGCTTTGATCTGGTATATAACCCCACTGTCTGGCAATATCCATTTCGCGATGGCTTTGGTGGGGTCTATGACTCCAGTATCTTGCAATATCCATTCTGCGATTGCTTTGGTCGGGTCTTTGACCCCACGATCTTGCAAGCTCTGTAATCTCCGTTCCGCGATAGCTTAGATCGGGTCTATGACCCCACGATCTTGCAATCTCCGTTCCGCAATGGCTTTGATCAGGTCTATAACCCCACTGTCTTGCAATCTCCGTTCCGCAATGGCTTTGGTCGGGTCTATGACCCCACTATCTTGCAATATCCACTTCGCGATGGCTTTGGTGGGGTCTATGACTCCAGTATCTTGCAATATCCATTCTGCGATTGCTTTGGTCGGGTCTTTGACCCCACGATCTTGCAAGCTCTGTAATCTCCGTTCCAAGATAGCTTTGATCGGGTCTATGACCCCACAATCTTGCAATCTCCGCTCCGCAATGGCTTTGATCAGGTCTATAACCCCACTGTCTTGCAATATCCATTTCGCTATCGCTTTAGTGGGGTCTATGACCCCAGTATCTTGCAATCTCCGTTCCGCGATAGCTTAGATCGGGTCTATGACCCCACGATCTTGCAATCTCCGTTCCGCAATGGCTTTGATCAGGTCTATAACCCCACGTTCTTGCAATCTCCGTTCCGCTATGGCTTTGGTCGGGTCTATGACCCCACTATCTTGCAATATTCATTCCGCAATGGCTATGGTCGGGTCTATGACCCCACGATCTTGCAATCTCCGTTCCGCAGTGGCTTTGATCGGCTCTATGACCCTACGATCCTACAATCTCCGTTCCGCAATGGCTTTGATTGGGTCTATGACCCCACTATCTTGCGATATCCATTCTGCGATGTCTTTGGTTGGGTCTATGACCCCACGATCTTGCAACCTCTGCAATCTCCGTTCCGCAATGGCTTTGATCGGGTCTATGACCCCACAATCTTGCAATCTCCGTTCCGCAATGGCTTTGATCGGGTTTATGACCCCATACATAGAAACCTGTTTCCGGTTTATCCCACTGATGTATTCCAAGTAATAACTTACCATACCAAAAAAAACAAGGATCGGAGCGTCATCTTATCACAAATAATGGATACATTCCAAAAAAATGACTGAGCACTCAAATGGAGCACACCAAATACATTATAGATTTTTGATATTATGCTTCTTTTATACAGAGCTTTACACGGAACAAGCACACCATATATCTTACGAAACTTTGTAATTGATAAGCTGGAAGCTTACTACGGCCAAAATTGCAAACAAAGCCATCAGTTATATCTCAAATCACTTCCAATAGTAATTCCTAGGTAATTGATGCTTGGTGATAGTAGTACCGGATGACCATCTAGATAAACATTATTTACAATAGAAGTGTGCCTGATTTACCAATTGTAACAATCTCTCTCATCCCAGCATTAAATGTGAATCCAATGTCCCATTAGTCTATACATAAAATATCAAAGTTATGTTCAATATCAGTGACAGTCCTGCTTATATCGTCAAGGACAGAAGTGACAGGTCAAGGACTTGGTAAATAAATGCCGTGCGAACTTTCTTCTGGGCCTCCCGGACACTGTTGTTATTTTATTTAGTGAAGGTGAAGCTACACCACCCTGCCTGATACTTTTCCAAACACGTATTACTCTCTTTGAAATTATTAACCATCCTGTGTAAGCACTTAAATAACAATATACATTTTACTCATTTTACCCTATAAACACATAGACCAGATTCTTGCCGTTATGGTCTGACGTTGTGACGTAAAATCAGAGGAGAAATTTTTCCGAACAAACATCCGCTATTTCGTCGACAACTATCAGCTCTATTAATTTACACATTTGTTGTGATATATCTATCGGCCGATTTGAACCACAGTTTATTTTATCTTTTCCCTGTTTAATCACTGGGTTTACAACATCAGCACAAAACTCGTCTGGGACTAAGCCAAAATTGAGTTACATTTGGAACGTTAGACCTAAGTGCTGTAACAGATTTGTATTTCTTTGCACAAGGTTCATGCCACATAGCTGATCTGATCGGTTCCACGTGAATAGTTCTTTTTCAAATTTGGAATGCACTGTTTAGTAGTAGTAGTAGTAGTAATTGTAGTAAGCAGCACTGTTGTGTTGTCTTTGAAAATGCATCTTATTTCAATCTAATCAGTTTCGACTCTTAAAAAAGAAATAAGAACTCTCAGTTTTCAGTCAAATCCGCCCCTTCCAAAGTCTTTACGACTAAGCCTTCCATCAGAAGTAAGCTGTGACACTGTAAGCTCAGCCAGAGTTGACCCAGCTCTAAATGGGTACCTTGAGAAATCTGGGAGGAAAACGCGGGAAGCGTCGGATGATTTGCTCCCCAACCACGCATTCCACTCCCGACCGAAGGCAGTGAATCATGAGATCGGTACCTGCGCAACGCAGACCTTAGGTCAGCATGCGAAAAAGTTTTAAGTTTTTCTTCCATCAGAAGTGGTCGGTGAAAAAGAAAATCAAACAGTTCATGATAACAAAATGTAAGTATGGAGCGACTTGGTCAAAAAGGAGCCGAAACTGTAAAACACAGAATTTTGTTATCAATTAACATCAAAACGATTGGCTTTTTACGTTGATTCCAATTATATAAGACTCCTTAAGTTTTCATCAAAAGCCACGAGCCTAAGAAAATTTGTCTGACTTTTGGGATAGGGTAGGAAACATTCCCAAAAAGTCAAACGACCTGGATTAAAATCGCATCATCAGATTCCGCATGTCTGAGAACCTTACTGTAAAAGTTTCAATCTCCTATCTACAAAATGTAAAATTTAGAATTTTTCGCCAGAAGAAATATCACAGATGCGTTTTTATTTGTTTTTTTCAGGGGTGATCGAATCAAACCAATTGTCCTAGAAGATTGAGAGAAGGCTGGTTTGAACGGAAACCAGAAGTTCTAGTGCCCTTTTTTGCTGACCAAAAGTGATTGGGTTGGATCAACATACAATTTTTCATGAAAACTGCATTTTTTGGTATCTATTACGTTTAATTATCTATATGTCTTCATGACATCATGCGACTGTTATGAATCACAGACTGTATCATGGGAAAGTCGCATATTTTGCCATTTTGTGGCTCCAAATTAACATCTCCCTCCAAATGGGACCAATTTCATATCGATTGAAATTCTTAGATTTTGCCCATCGATGTAGTAGCTTCTCTTAAATCCCCGTTTTACATATAAAGAATTTTCTTTATTATAAATGTTTCATAATCATCAGACAGAAGAAACCGTATCTAGATCAAAAAGGAGATACATATCCTCTGGAATGGTGTTACAGAGTCGAAGGAAGAAACTTAGAAAGAAAGACATGAAATTCGAGCTAAACAAATGGCTTACAAAAAAGAGCATTGTGATTAAAACAAGGACGCTGTCAAATGAAGTGTAAAAAGCAGAAACAAACCGTGTGAGGAAGTGGCAGCTCTCAATAAACGTCTATTTTTAAATGATAGCAGTTGAGCTGTCAGTAGTCACTCCTTACTTACAAACCCGAGTGCTTTTTTCTGTGTCTGATATATTATTTTACAACACATAGAGGCCACGTGTTTCTTTAACTAAGTGCCTCATATGGGGTGCTCATTAACAAAAGACATCAGGCCATAGTTTTCTAACGTTTTCTACCAATTTTTGTCGCTAAACGCCAATTTTTGTCCAAAGAAGAGGATCAAAATTACATAAAATAAAAATTATAAGAAACCCAAATGACTTTCCATGGTCTAAAACTATACACATGAGGTTTTGACCCCCTGCTTCCCCCTTGACAAGTCAAGGCAAAGTTTTGTACTCTGCTATTTTTTGCCAGAGAATATCGATTTTTGCCCAAAGACGATCAAATTATCGGAGATTGTCTTAATTGATTCTAAAACAATTCACGGTCTAAAACACTGAACGAAAGTAGCGGCCACAGTATATTTATAGGTAAACTCTATATCTGTAAATGCCCTTAGACGATGTTTACAGATAATCACGTATCATGGCATCAGAGGAGCGTGGTATTAAGAACAAAGAGAAAAAAAGGGAGCAGATCAACAGAAGTATCTAAAGTTAAAAAAAAAAAAAAACCCGGCACAATGGTATCTTCATATGCAGGTATCTTTTGAAAAATTGTTTCTCTGAGGTATGATATCATATTTGAGTGCTTCCATCATCTCATTCTTGAGATGTATCGTCATAAACTGGTTTTCAGAATATTTTTTGTATTTTAAATTACAAAACAAAGGATTCAGTTTTATCATAAATTAACATGTGCAAAATGATGTCCGAACTTTTCTACAATGACTTTAAAGATCAGTTCTCTTAAAATGTCGCAGTCCAATAAGTAAACATAACAAACGTGTAGACTAATAATTACCCTTTAATTGAATAGCCTCCAGATTAAAGAGGCTTAGAGAAGAAGAAACATAAAATGGAATATCAAAGAGACCAAATCCTTGCTCAGTTCCAGGAATTAAGTGGGATTGATACACTTGAGGAATGTAGTAAAATATTAGATCAAAATAATTGGAATTTAAAAGTTGCCCTCAATTCTTATTTACGCAATGGTGTCAGAGAACATCCTAGGCAAGGAAAGGAAAATTCTCAAAAGCGACAGGTGCATTCTAATAGAAGTCTAGTTGCACGAGCACTCAGTATGGTTCAATGGTGTAGGTCATACCAGCCTCAATCAACTACAGGATGGATATTTTACGCTACAATGTTGTCTATCAGAATAGTTGTTGAAACTTTTTCAAGTATTGTGTCATTATTTGCTGGGTTATGCAAGCCAGCAATTACTAATGTAGCTGAAGATATGTCTTCCTATAGAAGAGAATTTGAGGAGGAATTTGGGACATTTCATCCTACTTTTTTTGAAGGTAGTTATAACCAAGCACTTGCTGCAGCCAAAGAAAAATCGGTCTCTTTAATGGTACACATTCATTCCCCTGATAATCAGGATTCTAAAATGTTTTGTCAGCGAACGTTAACAAGTCTTGATGTGGTAAATTATGTAAACAAAAATTTCATATTCTGGTCATGTTCGGTCAAGAAATACGAAGTATATACAAAATCCAAGTCATTGAGAGGAAATATATATCCTTTGACTGGAATTGCTGTATTGAGGAATAATAAAATGCACCTTGATTCCTGGATTGAAGGATATTTAGAGCCCCAACCGTTTGTTAATAGAGTGAAAAGAGTTGTACAAAGTAACAAAGCGTGTTTCATCACAGCAAGGCAGGAAAGTAAGGAAAGAGCTTTAAACCAGACCATCCGAGAAGAACAAGACAAGGCTTATGAAGAATCCTTACTTACCGACCAAGAGAAAGAAGCAAGACGACAAAGAGAGAGAGAGGAAAAGGAAAGACTTGAGCAAGAAATAGTAGAACGGGAGATTAAAAAAAAGGCGATGCTAGAAGAATTGAAGGCGAGAAGAAGAAAAGCCAGTGAGCTTATCCCTGATGAGCCCGACCCTTCTCATTCAGAGTGTGTGAAAGTTGCTATACGATTGCCAGACGGTAGATCGCTTGTGAGGCGGTTTCTAAGATCTCACTCTTTGAAATATGTATATTATTTTGTATTTAGTGATGCAAAATCGCCTAGAGAATTTGAATTAGTTGCAAACTATCCAAAACGAGTTCTTCCTTGTAAGCCAGAGGAATCCGAGGAGGAGCTCCCTTCAATTGGTGATATTGGACTTCAAAAATCTGAAGTTCTGTTTGTTCATGATGTTGAAGCATAGTTTTTTCCATTTTTTTGTAATCCTTTCATTTATTGTGTCTAGCCCATTGTCTGGGTTTTGAGTCAGGGTCCAATACGTTTTTCTTTTTCGAGAATAAATTCAAAAAAAATTTTCTGTTTCTGTTTCGAAAACAGAAATAGAAACTTTTTCTCGTACAGTAAGCTGCACGAAAAATATGGTTTTGTCCCACTTTCTTGGGCTGTAATGAGAGGTAGATTGAGATGAAAAGGACACGTTTTGCAGATTAGAGATAACAGCCATCCATTTAGGATCCTATATTGTATAGAAGGTTCTGACCTTGCGGGTGTCGGTTTACATCTAGGTTTATCTAGATTACATTCTAGGTTTACAAAAGAGCTTATGTACATTTTCCCCTAATAGGGCTAAAGCTATCAAGTCAAAATTTCAGGAATTGTTGAGGGGGCTGTTGGACTAAATGAAAAGATTTTGAGTGTATCCATGTACTTGAAAGGGCGTATCTGCAATATCTCAGGAAAAGCTAAAGTTATAAAGTTGAAACTTTCAGAGAATGCTGAGGAGAAGCTAAATCAAAAGGTTCGATTTTCATCCAGGTTCTCAAAATAGCTTATCTGCAGTATCAAAGGAACAGCTAAGGGTATTCAATTGAAGCTTCGAGGGAATATTTATAGGGAGGTCTCACTAAAATAAAAAGACATTTGGCGCATTCAAACTGTCAAAAGAATATCTAGGCATATCTATATTTATCTCAAGAACGACCATGGGCATTAAGTTAAAATTTTTGTAAATGCTGAGGGAGATGTTCAACTAAATAAAAGACACTATGCGTATTCCCTCCGTGTTTACTTATCCTTTGTCAGGCCGTTATTGGAATATGCATTTGTGGTCTGGCATACGCAACTTTAAAGTGAACTTAGCGACAAAATTGAGTCAGTCAAAAGCGTGCACTCAGGATCATTTACAAAGAGACCAAAATCTCCTACCCCTTTCTTTTTAAAGCTGCACACTGCACTACATTAAAAGTACAGAGGAAAAAATTTGTTTGTGTTTTGCCTAATCTGCCATTAAAGTAAAAACTTTCAGGGCTACTAATTTTATTGTCACTTTTCCTACTACTTCTATTACTACTAACGCTATTACTGCTACTATTGGACTAAATTAAAGTCATCTAAGTGCATCCAGGTCATCAAGATGGCACAGGCAGGCTATGTTAGGATTGTAATAAGGTATAAAGTGGAAAGGGGCCTTCCAAAGACTAATAAAAAGGTACTATGTGAATACCTCTACTACTGCCACTAGTAGTACTACTACTGTTATTTCTACTAGTGATACTATCACTGAGGCTAAGGTTATTAAGGTAAAATTTCCAGGGAATGGTGAGGGAGGTATTGAACTAAATCAAAACAAACTATGTGCATATAGGTTATCAAAATGGCGGATTAGCAATATCTCAGGAACGGCTTAGAGTATTTAGGTATTTTAGGTACTTTTAGGTATTTTGAAAGGGTGATAAAATTAAATTAAAACACTATGTACATTCGGGTTATCAAAGGGGTGTATCAGCAATATCCCACTAACACCTTAGGGTACTACGCTAAAACTTTCAGGGCTACTAATGTTATTACCACTTTTGCTACTATTACCACTACTGCTACTATTGAACTAAGTCAACATCGTTTAAGTGCATCCAGGTCTTCAAGATGTCACAGGCAGGGTATCTTAGGATTTTAATAAGGTATAAAGTGGAAACTTTCAAGCAAAGTTTAGGTTACTATAAACCTAAATCAAACCGCACTATGTGCCTCGTGGTTGTCAAGAGGACGCATCAGTAATATCTCAGGATTGGCTGGGGGGTACGAAGTTGAAACTCCGTGGGCTACGACTATTTCTACTGCTACAGCTTCTGCTGCTACTTCTGTTGTACTAAATCAAAATTGTTCAAGTGAATCCGAGTTGTCAAAGCAACATAGCTACAATTTCTCAAGAACAGAATCGGATGTTAAGTTTAATTTTTCAAGGAAAGTTGAGGGGGGGGGGGGGGGTAAAACTAAAAAATCTCGATTCTTGTAGAGAAAAACAGTGTTATGTGTCGAAAATGTGTATGTAAAATATCGCTGGAATAGCTAGGGTGTTTCGTTGGAACTTTCCGAGCATGTTCTTGGGGATGTTAAACTAAATCAAAAGACACTATGTCCATCCAAGTTTGTCATGAGGTCGTATTTGTGATTCCTTAAGAGTGGATACAGGAAGTAAATTTAAACTTTCAGGCCATCTGGAGGGGGATTATTGACTAGCATTTTCCTATACTCGAGGTTGTAACATAACGGGGGTTAGAATCCCGTTAGCCCTATAAAACCCCGAAGATTATGCAGACTCCCAACCCATATATTTGAATCTTTTCCCCATACCCGCCAATCCAAAAAAATATAGTGCCATTATTATTGTTATATTGTAAACTAAACCAAAATGCGGATTCTTTTAGAGAAAAACAAAATGCACCATGTGTGTCCAGATTGTCAAAAGGTTGTATATAAAATATACTGAAATAGCTGGGGATATTACGTTGGAACTTCCAGAGCATGCTATTGGAGATCTTGAACTAAATCAAGACACTATTTCCATCTAAGTTTGTCATAAGGTTGTATTTGCGATGCCTTAAGAACGGATAAAGGTAATTAAACTGAAACTTTCAGGGAAGTTATAACATAATAAGGGTTAGAATTCCATCAGTCCTATAGAACCCCAAAGGCTATGGAGATTAAGCAGATAAGCTAGAGGAAAACAAAATGTACTGTGTGTATCCAGATTGTCGAAAAGGCGTTTCTAAAATAGCTTGAAATAGCTGGGGATGCTACGTTGGAACTTTCAGAGTATGTTATTGGGGGTCTTAAACTGAATCAAAAGACACTATGTCCATCCAAGTTTGTTTTAAGGTCATATTTGCGATATTTGTTTAAAGTCATATTTTCAATTTTCTACCCATATTTAAATATTTTCCCCATTCAGACCAATTCAAAGCATTATAATGTTATGCTATTATAAAATATTGATGCAAAATTTCTTCCACCGTATAAAGTAAGCCAAGATCTGGGTTCTTATAGAAAAAACAACGAAATGTTCAATGAGCATCCAGATTGTCGAAATAGCTGGGGATGTTACTCTGGAACTTTCAGAGAATGTTATTGGGGATCTTAAACTGAATCAAAAGACACTATGTCAATCCAAGTACTTACTCAGAATCTCATAAAAACCATTTAGCATCTCTTGGTTTTTGCTGCAGATAGCAATACTCAGTTTTAATGAAACTTCATTAGAAATTGTGAAATTTGTATTTTCGATTAAACGGAGCATATTTTTCTTTTTAAAGTTCAGCAGGAGAGGGCAGTCCCCAAAAGAGCTTTAATATACCGGTTAGGAAAATAACAAAAATCAGCTCTAATGAAATTCAAGGATCAATTTTGCAGCTTGGGGAGTCCCTTACTGCGATACACACTTTGATTGAAAACCTTTCTGACACATGTGAAATAAAAAATCACTGTCTTTTCAATCAAATTTCATAGTCAAACCGTTAATTTTCAATAGCTTTCAATAATAACTTATACCCTAGGAGAATTCGCTAAGTCTTAGTCTTTGAAACGGTCAGCCGACGATGAGGCTCGCAAAATGATTTTTAATGGGTCGAATCCTTTTAAGGATGGGATTTTTGTATAAAGTAGGCCCCTGGTTTATTTAATCCGTCTCCAGCATCTGTACTGGTAAAAAAGCGCTATTGGCATTTTCTTCGTATGGATATTCATAGGAACCTTTTTTCCAGAAAATATTCTTAAGAAAAATTAGTGAAAAGGTCATTTTCCGTCAGATATATTAGCCGCCTTACATAGCTATTTGGCTTTTAGACAAACTTCACCGTCTTCCGGAAAGCTTAGCCTTAGAAGGAGAGTTTTTTCTAAAAGAGCACAAAACCACTTAGTTAAGGAAGTTGCGGTTTATCACTTGTTGTCGATTTGCGGATGTTTATTCCCGATGAAAGATAGTACGACAAATGGATCAAAAGCCACAAGTTGTTTCGTTTCGCTCTAAACACAAAGAGGTGAAGAGTCTGGGAGGTGAGAAGAATATTTTGCTTTTATCGTGTTTTTCACTTGATAGTATCACTTTTTAGATTAGTTCAGGCACATTCACAGGATGTTTTATTTTCAGAGGTGCGGAGGCGAAACAATGAAAATGTTTAGAAAAACTGGTTTTAAAGAAATTGAAAGTCGTTTTGGGAATAGTTAAAAAATCTTGGGACAGCTCAGCACCGACCCCATTCCTCTTCACATACGTGTCTGGAAGATACACTTTCTTTTCTAATAGATTGTGTTTCTCAGCTCGGTTGAATTGAATAGTAATACTAATTTGCTATGACAAATATGATACAGTAATTGTTTAAACAAAACACTTTTAATGCTAGCTCAACGTCTCGGCCACTAGAACACGGTGGGATGACAAAAATATTTGGTATCTGACTAAGGAATTTGGTTTCTGTAAAGGTAATTTTGCCTCATATTCACTCGATGCCAATAATTATATAGTTTTACTCCCATAGAAAACGAAAAAAAGTTGAGTAGGACAGGAAAGAAAGCAAATTACTAAAAATACACAAAACACAAGAGGAGACACAGAGAGACACAAGACAAATATGCAAAAACAGAAGAAGAGAAGGCAGTTCTTCAATTAAATTTGAACTAAATTTTTCCATAACGAGAACAATGTCTTTTGCAAGATACTGACTAGTTAAACTCTAGTGCCTAGATGATCTGGTAAATAAACACCACCTTTAGTCAGCTTTTTTTTTTCAGCCCCTTTTCAGGTTGCAGCCTCTTTAATCTGGGCTCTGAAGCCCTAGCTTCATCGTTTTCCTCCAACTTCATAAACATCGAAATGTTGCTCCTCTTTCAACTTCTGATTGTTAAAGGAGCCTTTACGGACAATTCTAAAGTGATAAACCAAGCCTCATAAATAAAAGTCAAACTAGTGTGAAGCATTTCACAGTTGGCGCAACTAAAATTGGTCTTTAAAAATTTTTGATATCACTAATTAGAAATATAGGAACTAAACTACAGTATTTAGTTCCTATTGTAGTTTCTTTCTTCATATTGCAGTAGTCTCTGTGCTACCCCACAGCGAGAAATAGGTCCTGGTCAATATTTGTTGTTCAGAGATTTAGCACGCCTTGAATTGCGCTGAGCATGCAACAGTACCGACTTAAAAAGCTCGAGTTGGTTGCAAAGTTCCAAAATGGTCACTAAATCCCTACTTGCAAGCCGCATGTCAATCTTCAAAAGTTTGGCACCGAATTTGGAATGATTACGGTCATCTAAGATTTGGTCATGTCAACATTATTAGGTTATCCACCAAACACCTCCTTTCAAAGTTCCTAGAAAAGCATAAAGCTTTAGCAATTGACAAAAATAGTGGAGTCCTACGAGAAAATCCTCATGAGATTTGGAGGTATATAGGCAAGCGGAAATCCCTTTCGGATTCTTCACACTATGTCCTTTCCAGTGAAGAAGAATGGATCAGACATTTCACTAATGAGTTTTTCCTCCCGGACAGTGATGGAAGAGTAGTTTCAGCGTTGATGAACCTTCATGTGGCACTGAATCAGAGATTGAGTCTGTTACCAGTATCAGAAATTAGGTGAACGATTATTCGAGAAGCATTGATCAGTTATGTGGGTTACACCTAAAACATACAAACGACGAGCTAATAATGCACCTTCACCTGCTCTACCAAATTATTTTCAATACCGGTGCTATACCTACATTTTTGCATTGGTTCGCTTACTCCAGTTGTCAAAAAGGAAAACACAACAAACAGAGTAGTTTATATAGGTCCATAACAGTGTCCTTGGTACTTTGTAAGCTAATAGAGCTACTATAGTTAATGATTTAAATGCTGAATATTTTACCCCAGACAATCAGTTTAGTCTTAAGGCATAGCCTTAAGTATCCGCGTATCCACTTTACAATCTCCAATATTGTCGTTAAAACGGAGAGAAATGATGATATAGTGACTCTGGCAGCATATGTGGCTTCTTGTACCTTTGATTCTAGCGTCCACCCTCAGCTGCTATTCTGCAAAAAGCCGAGGTATCTGTTGTAAGTGTATTCAAAATCAAGTATGCGCGTCTTAAGGTGATTATGAAAATAAATACTTGGAATATTTTCCAGAGGAAGCTTACACGGGAAGAGGAAAGGGGATTTCCAGGCATAACTTGAAAAATGATCAGAAATTGAATAAAAAAGATTTTAGCTGAAAGTAAGGAACATTAACGCTTAAAACGAACAGAAATTATTCCCTACCTGAGGGGGGCAACCCTTACTCAACCCTTGCGCTCTTTACGCAAGTTTGACTTTTTTTCACAATTTTCTAAAAGAAAGACTGCTTAAACACAAGGACCGTTGAATTTAATTGAGATTTATGTTTAAAGAACTTTAAGACGAGGGTTGAGGAAGAGACAGCCTTTATCATATGCGGAATCATTTCTGTTCATTTAAAGTTTTAATGTTATTCCTTATTTTCAGTTGAAAAAACTAGTTTTTTTCATGAAGAGTTAGGTCACTTCTGCCACAGGACATTTTTGTCATTTTAAATTCGAGCCACAGAATTTCAAAAAAAAGTGGTAAACGATACCATGTATTGTTAAATCCAGTTTTTCACGCGAAATAAGGCATCTATCTCAACATGGGGCGTTGCCTAAAAAGGATCGTGTATCCAAATTTAAAAAAGAGAGTTATTTCTCAGAAAAGATTTTTTACCCACTGCCCCCTCCTGCATTCATCACATCTTTAGGGTATGCTTCCGTTCCTGATCCTTCCTCCCTAATCATCTCCTATTAAATTCATATCGACATAATACTAGTCCTTGAGTATGAACTTGATGCCCAGACACTTTAACTACTTGTCAACAAAACCGCTATAAGGTTTCCACCACATTGCTAAAAATGATTATTTTTTAAAGATTGAAAATTTTTCGTGTGCACTTTAACCAGCATGTCCTCTTGCTGCATTTGGGATGGTACTGTACCATAATTATATTCCGGATTCCTATCATCTAGGGGCAAACTAATAAATTAAAAAAATAATGGAAAATACTGTCTGGGTTCTATTTTCTGCTAAATCCTTTTTGAATCTCGGACATCCCCTGGGAACCTGCATATTTTTTGCGTATAATATAGGATCATTGAATTCACACTACATGGGTAAATGGGAAACCCTATTTATTCTGGTCATAGGTTTTAAGTCCTCCCTTTAATTTTCGTGGACAAGCTATTTTTGAATTTAATCTTTAACTATAAGGCAATAAGCTGTGGATATCCCTTTAATTATAAAATATTAAAATAATTGTCACTAAAGCTATTATTGAATTCGAAAATTGTCAAAATAATTCCAAAATTCATTTACATCATCAAAATAATAGCCGATTTGGATTTGGTTTTGTCCTTAGATAATCACCCCCGTTTAGTTTTGTTTTTTTCTTAATATTTAATCTTGTTCTTGATTTTTTGTGTTGTGTCATAAATAGCCAGTGTAGCCTCGGAACATATTCGAACAAATTCTTTTGAGCTTCGCTATCCATATCAATTTTCTGTTGTAGATGCCCTTAAACACCTGAGTAATGAATTTACTCGCCCTTGCATTCAGCCAGTTATTCACGTGATAGTAGAGGACTTTGATTCTCCCAAATCCTCCAGCCTGGAACAACAGAAACTACCGTCTGATAATAGTGTAGAAGATACTAGTGGATTATGCACACTTAGCTTCCCTGGTAGATTTGCAGCAATTCGAAGAAGTCACCAAAATCTCACAGAAGACCCTCAAGAAACTCCCTTAGATGGTAACCAAGTTTTTATATCATATCATTGGCAGTCAAGGGTTGCATTTTCTGAAAATTAATTTCATTCTCAAGAAATTTATAAAAAAAAAAAAATGTCTAAAAATGACTGACTTAAAAGTCGTTTTAATAGAGTGAATTAGTCAATCCCCGTCCAAATAGGTGTGTAACTAGCAAATAGCAAATTCTTAATTAGCAAATAGCAGTAAAAATTACCCTTTTTGCGACAATCATAGGCAGCACAATAGCGCTGCCTAGGTTAAGAGCGAACTGATCTCTATGTTTTTTTTTTATTTTCGCTAAGGTCTTTTGCATGGAAGAAGTTGTCGTAAAAACTTCGGAGGTGCTCTTTCGATTAGAAATTAAAAGTTGTAGTGCCCTTTTTAACAGTCAAAAGTGACTTGAAGGCCCTCCCTACGCTCCTTATTCCCCCAAGGACATCCGATAAAAATTTGAGATATATATTTTATTCAGCATGTTTGAAAGGTCCAATAACTACGGCTCTGGGGATGACAAGCCTCCCACAGCCCTTGGAGTAAGGGCTGTCAGTTATGCAATTCGCCCATTGTATACACATTGTAGTTGTCATTGGAAAATGGGGGCATGTTTTGCCTTTGGCTTCTAAAAAGGCTACGAGTATTAAGGTAAAGTTTTTAGGGAATGTTGAGGGGAGTATTGAACTAAATCAAAACACACTATTTGCATATAGGTTGTGAATGCATAAAGGTCAGCAATATCTCAGGAACGGCTTAGAGTTACATTAAGTTGAATATTTCAGGACATTTTGAGGAGGATTTCGAACTAATAAAAACCAATTATGTGAATACTACTACCACTACTACTAGTTCTAGTAGTACTACTACTACACTCCTACTAATACTACTATTAAAAAACTAAGGCTAATGGTATTAAGGTGAAACCTTCAGGGATCGTTGGGGGGATGTCGGTCTAAATCAAAACATACTATGCGTATACAGGTCATCCAAAGTGCGTATCAGATATATCACAGAAAGAGCTTTGAATATTAAGTTGAAACTATTAGGGTATGTCGAGTGGCTGTTGAACTAACTAAAAAGGTACTATGTGAATACTACTACTGCTACTACTATTAATGCTACCGCTGCAAACATTTATACTACTCCTGCAGCTCCTACTACTACTACTGCTTCTACGACCACTGCTAATGCTGAGGGCATTAAGGTAAAACTTTCAGGAAAGGGTGCGGGCGGTGTTGCACTAAGTCAAAACACACTATATGCATGAAGGTTGTAAAAAGGGCGCGTTAGTAATACCTCAGGAAAGGCTTAGAGCGTTAAGTTGAAGCTTTCAGAGGCATTTTGAAGGAGCGGGCATCCTTTGAACATCCACTGACATCAAAATATAGAGGGTGTTAACAGAAGGCACAGGGAGTGTTAGCCTATTTCTCTTTATGGTAGTTTCTGCTCATTTCGAGTTTGATTATTTATTTTAAATTCTTTTTTTATGGTTTCAGTTATTTATTGATAGTGATCAGTGGTACCTTTATGCTTGAAAAATTATTTCACTTTATTTCTGTTCATCTTTGGTTTGATATAGCTCTTTAGTTTTCTTTGAAAAATTTCTTTTGTTGAAAAAGTTTTTTTTTAATATTAGCAAGAAAAAAGATAACAGTTAATGCACGGAAGGGTAAATGGCTAGGGAGAAGAAGAAAGTATTGTATATAAGTTGTACATACCTTAAGATGACAAAATGAAGAATAGAAGAACAAACAACATTAACAATATAAACTAAAGAACATTATCATCCCAACCTAGTCCTCTTAATGAAATCCCCTAATAAATAAATAATTATTTCCATGGCCCAGCTATGTTTCTCTGCATGGCTTAGAGCACTCCTTACAGTAATTGCACCAAAGTTTCTTGATTATCACATCCTCAATCATGCTTTCTACAACTCATTATGATGTGCCTGATATCGTCAATCACAGAGAAGATATTACATAATAGGGAATCAACACAATTCCATTCACATAGCATTGTCTCATTCTTTTCTAGTTCAGTTATAATTCAAATAACGGTTACTGCTAGTTTTCTTTCTTGGTGAGAAAGGTAGCTCAGGATGTTGTTTAGCAGACTTCTGGATTTTAACGATGCCACAGAGTCTCCATTTGTCTGTATGTCTTCTAGGGCCTTAAAGGTTGGAACCAAAGAGTATTGGTAACTTATAAGAGTGGCAACTGACGCTAGTGTTGACAAAAAAAACTATTAGTGCCATCTAGCGTCTAGCAACACTTGACTCTGTGTAAGAATAAGAATAGTTTATTTTATTTGTGCAATTGGGAAAATTAGGGTATTAATAAGTTTCTGATCTCAGTCTCTACAAAGTTTTGAAAAAATGCAAATTGTCGCCAAGCGCTGGATGGTGTTGATAGTCTTCTGTCGAAAGCGTCAGTTTCCACTCTTAGAAGTTACCAATTCTCTTTGGGTTGGAACAACTCACTGCTGTGAAATCTGTATCGCATCGTGTCTTTGGGCCCGTCGGGTTTCGCATAATCGTTTCAGATTGACATCATCAGTGTAAGTTTTTAAGCTAGCGTTTTGCTTGCCACTAAAGTGAAAAACGCTAACGAAAGTATAGATGTATTACGATTCATAAACATTACATGTTTAAAAAAAAAAAATACGGCACACGGTCTGTAATGAAAAAAGACAATCTAAAAGAGAACACATGCCAATTATAACAACACAGATTTTTCCTTAATAATTCTCTGGTTAAGGTTAGATCTCCTTCGATTTAAAAATAAGCGTTAGACTTTTAATATATTTTAAGATTTTTCAACTCTTTATTAGTTGATACTATATCCCCTTAAATTGCCCAAATTGAGCTGAATCCTATATTTCAGTTTTTCGATTTATAATCTGGATGGCAACGCTTAATCGCTTAAGTATTGCCGAAAATCCTTAGTCTGAAACAAATCCCCATCTCCCAGTGATTTATTCCTTCCACATAAAATTAAAGGATTTTAAAGGATACAGGATGTATTTCTTGCACCTCAAGCCGTAATATATTGGGAAAAGTTCACCTCCACTCCCTTGAATCTCGCGGAAGGGTATCCATGATTCTTCAATCATTGATAAACGTAAATGGGAAGGTTCACAAACGAGATTAATGTGTAGTCTGTTCTAAACGTTCTATACTTGAATTAAGATAAGGTTAAAACTGTTGTCTGTAATTTGCGATTAAGATTACTAAGGTTTCAAATTATGGTGAAACTTTAGAGATCCTTTGTTTGCTAATATATTAGGTTGACTGATTTTCTTAAATATAGCTTATAAAGCAGCATTAAACTTTGACTGATTTACCTATTAAAGATCTTTCAAAGAATAAACTTATATTGTAATTTTTCATTTTAGAGACGATAACGGTATATTTTCCCAGAAGAAACCAGTAGCGTCAAATACAAAATTAGGTAACTAGTTTATATGAATAAAGTATTTTCAGAAAGAGGAATCTCTCTATATGAATCATCTGGAATGTAAATAATCCACAAAGCGCAATTTATTGTCTTTTCGAAAATCAGAGCTTATCCTTGCCCACTTCATTTAAACCAAAGCAAAAATTTATATGCTTGACCAATGGTCCACGATCCTTGCCCACTTCATTTAAACCAAAGCCAAAATTTACATGCTTGACCAATGGTCCACGTATCACAGGTACTGAACTCTTCATTTTCTACCTTCGGCCGGGAGTACTATGTGCGGCTGAGGGCAAATTATCTGACACTTTCCGTGTTTTCCCTTAAATTTCACCAAGTACCTATTTGAAGCTGGGTCAACTCCAGATGACTTAAGAGAGTCACACTGCTAACACCCGTGTCAAACCAAATAATCAGTGGCACCAGAGCTCGATCACTTCCGCCGAAGGAAATGAATCAACTTCAACCATAAAGATCAGCTTTAACCATACATGGAATGGAAAAAAATTGTTGGAGGCCTTCCCTGATCTTGCTAATCAGAATATAATAGTGCTCACCATTATCTTTATATGAGCTTCAGTTTAAGAGAAACTGACATGAGATAATTTTATTTTAAAATTCACCGGTAAACTTGAAGAAACCACTTACTAGTTTGATTTTACCTTCGAGCCATAACATATTCGAGTTCTATTCTCTTAATCGAAGAACTATCATTCATATTTAATCAGTAATACTAGATGATTCTTTCTTTGAAATTTCCATGTCTTAACGGCACGGAAGACTTCTGTTAACATAGCCTCAGCTAACCACTAGGGGTCCTAGCCACTAGAATATTGTCTAACCATGGAGGACTCACAGTATGAGAGGAAGACTTCCAACATCAGTAAGATCTTTCTAGCCCCTATCATAGGCAGCGCGCTAGCGCTGCCTAAGTAAAGAACGATGTGGGCACAATGTGTTTTTTTTCTCCACCCGGGCACTTCGTATCGAAGGAGTTGTCGTAAAAAGTTCGAATAGGGCTAATTCGATTGGAAAATGAAGTGGCTAGTGTCCTTTTTAATAGTCGAAAGTATCTGGATAGTACCTCGCCCCCCCCCCCACGCCCATCAGTCCTCCAAACACAACCAATCAATAATTGTATCTAATACTTTTGTACGATATAGTGTGTTTCTAAAACTTAAAAATCTTTTTTTGGAGTACACTACCCCACAACCCTCGGGGAATGGTTTTTAAGTTATGCCCTGGAGGTAGATACGGTTTTTATAGTAAGAGTTGTCATAGAAACTTCAAAAAAAGGCTCATTTGATTAGAAATTCAAAGGGCTAGTGCCCTTTTTGATAGTCGAAAGTGATTGGATGGCAACTAGCCCCCCCCCCCTACGCCCATCATTCCCCCAAACACATCCAATCAAAATTTTGAGATAGCCTTTTTGTTCAGCGTAGTTGATTTCCACATAGAAAATATTTTTTGAGGAGGACACTCACCCACAACCCTCGGGGCAAGGGTTTTAAGTTATAGCCTGGGGGCAGATAAGGTTTTTATAGAAGGCGTTGTCATAGAAACTTCAAAAAAGGCTAATTTGATCGGAAATTCAAAAGGCTAGTGTCCTTTTTAATAGTTGAAAGTGATTGGACAGTAACTAACCCCCCTCTCACGCCCACCTTTTCATAGGCAGCGCGCTAGCGCTGCCTAAGTAAAGAACGATGTGGGCACAATGTGTTGTTTTTTGGGGTTTTTTTCTCCATACCCGGGCACTTCGTATCGAAGGAGTCATCGTAGAAACTTCGAAAAGGAATCACTCGATTGGAAACTGGAGTGGCTAGTGTCCTTTTTAATAGTCGAAAGTGATTGGAGGGCAACTAACCCCCCCCCCCACGCCCATCCTTCCCCCAAACACATCCAATCAAAATTTTGATATAGCTATTTTGTTCAGCGTAGTTGATTTCCGAATATAAAATATGTTTTCGAGGAGGACACTCCCCCACAAACCTCAGGGCAAGGGTTTTAAGTTATGCCCTGGGGGCATATAAGGTTTTTAGAGAAGGTGTTGTCGTAGAAAATTCGATAGGAAATTCAAAGGGCTAGTATCCTTTTTAATAGTCGAAAGTAATTGGAGGGCAACTAACCCCCCTCCCACGCCCATCATTCCCCCAAACACATCCAATCAAAATTTTGAGATAGCCATTTTGTTCTGCGTAGTTGATTTCCAGATAGAAAATATGTTTTTGAGGAAGACACTACCCCACAACCCTCGGGGCAAGGGTTTTAAGTTATGCACAGGGGGCATTAGTAGAGGAGGGGGTACCAGTCGTGTCACGCACCCCTGCTGCCACCTACAACTTTTTTAACACCATATATTGACACGAGAACCACGTGGTTTATGGTTTTTGTCAGTGAGAATTTGAAAAACAGGAATTTTGTCACATTTATGTATGTTTTCTTGGATGGTTATGTGTGTTGGTCGATTTATTTGATGTTTTTCATGGATTTTTAATGGTTTTTGTCAGTGAGAATTTGAAAAACAGGGACTTTGTCACATTTATGGATGTCAACAGCAATTCATGTCTGTTTTATGGTTTTCTCACTGAGAATGAAAAAACAGGGATTTTCTCACTTGGATTTACATAATCGCTAGGGGAAATTATTGATTCACGAAGGGGGGAATTAAGAAACAAACATGGATTCAATGTTGTTTGGCTAGCCTGTCCTGAGAACTTGATTTACATAATCGCTAGGGGTAATTATTGATTCACGAAGGGGAGCATTAAGAAACATTAAGGTTTCTTCAATCTTTAGGCCTGAGGGATTTATTTATTATTGTTGTTTTGGACAAGTGCATGCTAGGGGTGAATGTCAAGGTGCCCTGGAACAGGAAACAGTTAGATCACGTGTTTCCTTCTCAGCCAATCATCGAGTCGGATACATCCTCCTTCTCAGCCAATCAGAGACGTGCTTACATATGATTTTCCCGTTACATAACAATTCGCCCTTGAGATTTCGTATATAACGGGTATGCAATGTGATTAAATTATCAGAAAGTTCCAGAACACAGTTCAAACAACTAGAATGGATACTATTGATGAAGTTGACGTCTTTGAAACTACAATTAGCAATGTTAGTTCTGTTTTCATTTTTTATTTTCAAAATAAAATTGTTTTCCGTGGTCACCCTCTCCTATCTTCGGGTCAACCCCCCCCACCCCTATACAAACGCCCTTCTATGATATTTATACTAGAGAAAAGGCATAAAAGACGATCTTTTTCGTTATGTAAACCCCATCCTTCCGTCCCCCTCTTTTTAAGACCATAATTCTGGTTTCGATATATTCCGTATCTTATCTAAAAGCAACTGTCAACTTTATGTCAATCACTTAATATATTTTTCTTAAAGCTATGTCCTTGACTGACATATTTCTTTCAAAGATTTAATTATCTGATAATTACTGACACAACTTTAAAGTATATCCGTCTATGCTAAATCATTATGAATTTGGATAGCAAAAGATTCAACTGAAAAAAATGATACATTTTACAGTTAAATTAAAAGAAATTTCACGTGAAAAGATAATGTCAAGTCTAACACCCCCATTGTAAGGTGAAAACAAACTGTTTCTTTGCGTGAAATGTAATGGGTCTTGGGTTTTTAAGAAAATTTTACTAGGTTATATTATGCTTAAATTGAAGAGCATTTTTAAAATATCTTTCGGGGGGGGGAGGGGATATTTTTCCATGTCTTTTCTCAGTGATATTTTCCGTGGGGGTTATTTTCCTCGGGGTGTTTTTTTTTTCTGGAGGTGTGATAAATACCAGCTATTGTAAAAGGATATGGAAAGATAAAAAATAGCGTTAATACTTTCAATGCGTTAAACAAGGCATGCTCAATACACATTAGAACCAGAAAAGAACAGAGACGTCTAAAAATAAGAAACTAGGCTGACGTATCTAGGTCGGCCTTTGAACGTTTCAGTGAGCTGTAATTCTCAGATTCAAAAAGGATGCAATTAGTACATTTCACGAAATTTTTACGTTGTGCTTTCTTAGTGATAAACTAAACAAAATTATATGGATGATGATACTAACTTTTTATTCTGTGAAAAAGGGGCAAATTATTTAGATACTAATTTTTTCTCTTCTTTTTAAGGCAAATTGTGAAGAATGCGTGCACCCTCCCTCCAAGAAAGCGAGGGTTAATAATGCGGGCCATGCGAAGGTTACTGTCCGGCAATATGGTAGCTGGCCGAAGCCTCCAAAACAAGTGCAATCATCTGTACAAGAATGCAACGCAGCCGGCCCGTCCACCATCCATCATACAGTGCCTGGGCCTTCAAGAGCTGCCCCACTTATGCAAGGTCAGGAAGTGGTCCTCCAGCATGCACTACATGGTCCTTCGGGTGCCCAAGTGCAGCCGGG